>NC_045129.1:8753092-8998673 GCF_007655135.1 Punica granatum
CCATGTTCGGGATGGTCGGGGCGGGCAGGACCTCCCAATCCCATGTCGTCCCCATCATTTAACAAATCTCCGTAATGTCATTGTGTGCTCTTTGCCTTTGTTTCTATCTTCGTCTCTTTATGGGCAGCACAAAAGACCCCAAACGAGCCCATGCCTACCCCAGAGGGCACACTACATGCCCAAATTGATCCAACGCGTGAACGCATGGTTGGTGTCCTGTACCGTAGAGCTTCCCCTTCAGGTGCTCTTACCTTTATCAATTAATGAGTTAATAACCGGAGTTCATGTCGTGGACCTTTGTTCCGTGACCTATGCAGCGTTTGTTCTGGTTTTCCTCTAGGCAAAAACTGAAATTCACCACCGAGTTAACCCTTTGTATTAACTATTACGAGAAAGGAGCTAGTCCAGTGAACCTCCCAAAGCAGAGCTGCTTAGCAAAACGCTTTATCGCCTCAACTCACCTCTAAGGCTTTCGGGTTGATCACAAGTTACATGCATATGGCGAACCAATCTAGTGTTTTATGGATTATATATAAGCTGCCACTTCAACCGTAGATTTTCATAACACGTGTACCGACAAGTCCATTTAAATCAACTTTTTTTCGATGTAACATCGGAAAAAAAGCTCCAGTTTTCCCCTTCCTAGCACGCTAAGAACTTACAGTTACAGACCTATTTGCTCCTAGTAATCCTTACAAAATACAGTGCTAATCAAATCAATCGAACTTTTAGTTTTACATGTCATGATACAGTTGAGAAGGCTATTGCAGCAGTGGCTTTCTGCATTTCGACAACCTTCTTCTCTTCTCGTGGAGGTTCACAGGGGCATGGCAGCGCGACAAACTTTGGTACCCGATCCCCTGGCATTAGCACCGGCAAGCTCTCCCCGTGCCTGAACTTTGAACCCTGGAACCGAAGACATTTTTAATTAGGCACGGTATTGACTATATTAGCTCAAAAGAAGAATTTGCTTGGCAGTCTATGTGAAAAATAATCACACTGTCCACCGGTTTGAACTTTTACACGGGTTGTTTTTGCTAGCTATTAGGAGAAGTTCTCTTCTCATGGCCGCAAGTAAATATACCTCTCCCATTGCTTCGGGTTTCAAGGGTGGTTGTTCGATGTCAGGTTCGGGGCTGGATTGATGGTGTGATTGGAATCTATCCCGGTAGTAGCAACAGGCGATGGCAATGCTCGAGCTAAATATGATTACAAGGAGGAAGGCTATGCCGATAGAGATGCCCATGGATGTTCCCGACTGGTGAACGTTGGTTCTCAAAATACCCGGATCCTCCATCATTTGAACTATCCCCTGGCTCATTTGGGCCGTCCGTTCCTCTTCAGCATAGAAATATAAGAAAGTAGTGAAAGCTAGCTAAGTCGGGAAATGAGCTAGAACTAGAAGAAGTGCAATGGAAGAAGGGCTTTATATATTCACTGCTAATTTAAATATTGTAGGGAATTCAAGGTTGTACACTATTCGAGAATGAAAGGTGGTCATGTGCTAATTTAAATAATGTGATCATCTGTAACCAATAAAGGATTAGTTCAAGCAGTTTTGTATTTATTTTTCATAAGTAGTGTCTCGGCTTTATTCTTTAATAGAAGTCAACTTGGCTCGAATTAAATTAGTTAGAGCCCATTGGACTTCCGAATATCAGGGTCAACCGAAAAAGGAGTGGTCATGTGCTGGTCTTTGTTTCGTGATGAGCAAGGATTCCACGGCTGCTTTGGTTTTGCTTGCGAACAAAGAAAATTTGGATAATATATTTTAAAGAATGACTCCCGTGAGGACCAAAGGCCAAATTGAAAACGACCCGCTCGATATGTTACATAGATTTATAAAATTCATTACTTTGTTTCATAAACTTTACGTTTTAGTACATTCATAATTAAATATCGCCAGTCGATCATCATAATCTTTCATACCCTATAGCTTTAATCGGGATACCGTATAACCAACCTGAAGGAATTATGGGAACTTATCGTTAGAGGGCATTCGATATCATCTAGTCAGAAGGGACACGGTGTTAGATATTATTTAATTGGACTCTTTACCTAATATATGGCTAAATATTCCTTTAGGATTTCTCTAGACATTTGGGGGGGGGGGGTCAAGAATATATAGTTACATATGCAATATTAAACATACCCATCAGGGATTCTGCTAAGGCTATTTTTAGAACTTTGTAAGAGGTTCGGGTTATAAAACGATCTAGCAACTGTACGAGAATATATCGGCTTTTAACTCTACCCCATCACAGTTGGGACTATTGCAACCTCGAATAAATTCCTACGCATGGTTGAGGTCCGTGATATATCTAGCTCGCAAAGTTGAATCCAGCATGGACCCTTTTCCAGTAGTATTCTTATACTTTACTATTTCTTTCTCAGGGCAATATAAATTATTCATGCATATACGTATATCTTTGTATATGTATGAGTGCCTACAAATTTGAATTTGACCCGAATCCTATGTATGTCCAAACAAGGCCGCACAGGAGCCTGCTCGGGACATATAGGCCCAAGCCCATTACTAGTAGGCCCACTAGGAACATGAGCCTTGCCCGCTGCCTGATTACCCGGGAAACTATCAAGTCGCCCAATGACTGATGCGACGCGGCGTTGATAGCTTCGTCGGGCATATCGAAGATGGCCTCATGGAACATATCGTCAATGTGATCAACAACTAGAATTATGGTGAATTTCAGCCCGAAGATGGGGTCCTTAGCCTATCTTGAACCATGAATGCAAGAGGATGCCGTTGCTACTGTCAAATGTGCGGCCACCTTGCGTATTTGGACTAATTAGGTGACATGTTTGGAGAAGAAGGCATGGCACCAACATCCTCAGTGGACACAGGTTACTAATATTGCCTAAAATCTTAAAAGAATGCCATAAGCTTTTAAATGGTTGATGATTTACGACAACAAATGTACTGACAATCAAACCGGAGCTACGAGAAAGTTTTTGGCTGTTATAGACATACCTCGCTCATGGCTTTGGGTTTGATGTCGAGCTCAGAGGCGTTAAGGGCAGATAGGCAGAGCAGACGGAGGTTTTTCCTAAAGTAGCAAAAGGTGATGGACATGCTCAAGCCGATTATGAACAGGAGGAGGGAGGCAATGCCAAGGAAGAAGCCCGTGGACGTTCGTGACTCGCCGGCATTGCGCGGTGTAGGAACTGGATCCCTCATCTCTATGTAGTTCATTGAGTTTTTCCTTCTAGTGTGACGAGGACGAGGAGAGTTGAAAGACAGCCAGAACTGACGAGGTGAAGCCTAACCGGAAATTTAAATGGGAGGACTTGTGGTAGATAAATTAGTAAAGCAAGTCCCAATCTAGTCCTTGATTTTTGCCCATCTAATCAATTTCGTCCTCAACATTTTGTTGGATCCAGTTTGATCGTTCGTTAAAATGTTTGTCTCATTTCTTCCATTAGAATGAGATTTGATGTCATAGACCTGTCGAAAACCAAAAGCACAAACTTTCTATTCAGTTGAAATTAGCCCTAAAATTAGGTGCATTCAACACTACAAGCTCGATCAAGGGATACTTCCAGGGCCTCTCAGTTGAGCTCTGGCAGCGTCCACCGAGGCTTGTGTTGCCTCACCTGACTGATAGCTTTTCTTCACGAGGGATTAGGAGGAACTAGACGAAAGACTCGTGCATACACATGGACTAAAATCGTTAGGTAATATTAAAAAAAAAAAAACTAATGGCCACTATTGGAATAGATATATAGGTAAGAAAATTTCGTCCATGACTAAAATTTGTAATAAGTTGTTTGTAAAAATGAGAGAAGCCTTCTTTCTGATACTTTGCAATGCAATCGATCCAATGAACGAATATTATTCATACCTCTATAATTGAGAGAACTAAGATGCCCCAAACCCACAAAGGACAGAATTTGTCCCATAATCGTGAAAAAATTCTCCCACTTTAGAGTTCAAATTATAGTGCGATCCCCATAAGGAAGAATTCCACTCTAAGAAGCAAGTAGTTCCACCTTTTAAGAAGCATCTCATTTAAAATGTGAAGAACCATTTTTTGGGACTTAATGTGACAAATTACTAAATTGATTATAAATTCGTCTTTTCATCTCTCAATGTAGGTCATTTCGATTTCGAAAAGCGTATGGCATCACAATATTACACCACATGTCACGTTGCTATTGACGCCAAACGAAGGTCACGAGATAAGAACCCTTCATTCTACTTGGCGTTTCTCGACGTGTTGTTTTGGTTTTTAGTATTATATAGAGATATATAGATTGGGATGAGTAGGAAAGGGTGGGGGGACTGAATATCAGATTTGGGTATTAGCTGTTTCAAATCCTTCCCGACCCTTATTTTTTCAATTCTAGCAATTTGGAAAAATTGAGAAAAATTGGACAAAAAAGTCCATAATACCACCCATTATTCCTATCCTTTCGCCTATCCAAATAAAATGTGGGGTTTAAAGGGTTATCCTATTTCACTCCCCACGCCTCTCCTCCCAATCCTTACGAACCCCACCACCCCACCCCCCCCCCCCCCCCCCCCCCCCCCCCCCCCCCCCCCAAACCACATCCTTTGCTATCCAAACAAAGCTTCCATGAGGTGATGGTGATTGTGGTGGGAAACGACTGCAATGCCGACAATGGCAACTCTAACTAAACTTAAACTGAATTTCTCCTTATCTTTTTCATCTTTAATTTTTGTTTGCAGAGTAGCGGCTAATTAACATTACTAAAATAGAAATATGTCTACTGACAACCAATTAGTTCCTATGGAAAGGACAAGATCGACTTATCCGTGAAAGGCCGGGGATTACATTCGCGTACAATAAAAGGTTGGGGATAAAATGGACTGAATAGCCAAAGGTCAAGGGCCAAATTAAGACTTAACGCCCAAAATATTTTTCGCATTCAGGTGGCAACGAAAGCTAGCATTTTTTATTCTTTTGGATAAATGAAGGGATGTTTTTTTTTTTTTGATGGGAAGGATATATCAGTACACATAATATACATTAATTGATCATATGATATGATCGTGCCGGCAACTGCCAGAAGGGATGTTCGGATGAATGAAATATACCTCATGTATGTACTTAACCAATGAATAGTTGACACATATATATATATCTCCATATCAAGATCAATTATAGGAGTTGTTGAAAATACGTGGATTATATGTGTCTGAAGGTTACGCGTGTCATTCCCGATTGACGTATGTCGGCCCAGACACTCTAATAATGCTTGACAAGTTGACGTAATGCTTTAATTTAAGTAGTTGGGTATAATACAATTGGAAGAGAAAGCGGAAAGTCAGAAAACATAGATGATGGAAATGTTGTTGTCGACCATTTATCAAACGGTCGTAGCCTTTCTTTTTATATATTGAGACAGCTTCTTTTTTTCCGATTATAAATGCGATTCATTAATCTAATATATATTATATATAATTTAAGTTAAATGAAATTAAATTAATAAATGCATATTAAAAGTTTATAAATATTTTAATTTATATATATAAATATATTTGAACGTAAATATTTTAATTTTTATATATCCTCAAAACTCATGCTAAATATTATAATTACAAAATTATCATCAAAACTTATGTTTACTAATTTCTGACCTAATTAAAAATATGATAATTTTGAAAAAAAATTACACTACTATTGTCATTCTTCAATATAGTAGTAATGTATGAATTAATCATAATTTCTTAAAATATTTGTATATAATTATTAGATATTATATACTATAGACAAAAAGATATTGTTTAAAAAAATTTAAAATTTAACTACAAATAGTAAAGTTTGAATTAGATAAACTTAATTATATTTATAGTAAAAGTCTCATGCGACGTACAGGTAAAAGAAACTTAGTAGCTATTAAAGGGGCACGAGTAACCTCACCTCAAATATCGAATGTGGAATCTCTTAGTTGTCATGCAAGAGCTTGTGCCACTTTGTTAGCTACTCCTGTTTCTGATGAAACAACTCGTTTTTTGTTTTGATAAATAACTGGACAGACCATTTTAATGCAAGCAACCAACTAAATAGAATGGGGCACCCCTCAACTGTGCCTTCAATTCTGCCATACCGAGCCTATGTCCCATCATCCCAGAGTGCTACATCTCGAGCAAATCATGAGATGCTAGATCGAGTTGCGAGTCGTCGGAAGGATTTGGGTCTGACGATTGCACGAGTTATGAGTTGGCCACAGAGAGTACATATGTGTGGACAGGGGTGTGGCTGCAGCTCTCCAAAGCAAATGCACACCAGTAGCTAGGAAACTACAGAGTTTGGCTAGCTAGCCAAACCCTTATGCCGCTTATTGCCCCTGCGACCTTATATTCACATCACATTTGAGAAAACGGATCTAGACCATGCAAGGGACATAACTCGGAGAGTATTGATGCAATTCCCAGTGAACTATAAATTTCATGACAACATAATTCTATTAATTATTTTTCACCGCATCATTATTAATATGATTTATATTAAATTTTCTCTATCACTGTGATATTCGAGTAACCAAAATTGGATAATGTATGCCATGGCATTAGTATCTTCTTCCATTAGAACATGACTTGATCTAATCGGATTGGAAATATTATTCATGTATGGACAGTGTCGATCAGGTTCATGATGAGTATGGCTTCATGGCTACAGCAGCAACAGCGTTTCCTTCGTCCATGCGAATAAAGAGAGGCAACCAACTTTGATGGGAAAGAAAGCAAGTCCCTTTCCTTTAATTTTCACTCGGTGCACGGGATAGTGTTTACCTCTTATTTCTCTTTATTGTCTCCTTCAAACTCTCTTATAACAAAAATATATATATAACTCAGTCCCAATATAGTTTAGTTCAAGTAGTTCGACGCTTGTTCTCCTTAAGTAAGGTCTCGAATCCGAATTTTGGGAATGGAAATAATCCACGCTGAGACTATGAGAACTTTATTCCTTAATGGACCAACCCGACTCAAACTGGATTAGTCAGAATTCAATGGGTTTCCGAATACCATGGTACACACAAATATATATATATATATATATATATATATACAACTCGGTCATGCTTGTTCATGGCTGGGCTTGGTCAACGATTCCAAGCCCGCACTCGTGGGCCCGGGCTAGCTCCGATGCAGACAGTAGAATTGGCCGGGCTGGCCCGGGCACAGGCCTGACCAAGCTCACCACAAACGACCTTACTATAAAAGCACGGGGGGAAAAAAAATCCATCCATTTCATAATATATCCATGAACGTGGCAGTGGCTGTATGAGATTTTGCCAGGGGTGGAAGAAATGGATTGAAGTTACAAACGTATGGGCCCAGCCCAGTTGATCCAGAAACATATGAGCCCAGCCCAGTTGATCCAGAAACATATGGGCCCAGCCCATTTGATGGCTCACTGGAATGGACACCAACCAGACTGAGGCCCAATTGCATCGCTGTTGTAATTTTTCCTTGTGAAGCCCGAAATTTTCTTGCATAATATTACCAATTTTTTTGGGGGGCAAATTGCGTTGAAAAAGCACGTGGTTAGCTGTTTTTCCCCAAATCTATCACATGCTGTAAAAAAAATTTCATAAAAGCACGTTGTTTAGGTTTTTGTTTCAAATTTAACACTGGGCGCTCTCTACATTTGTTTTTCAAAAAAAGAACCCTATATTCTTCTCTTGTTCTCAAATATGCCCATCCACTCTATCCTCTCCCACTCTATCGAAACCAACTCTGAGAATTGCGTTAGTTTTGCTCAGACCTCCGATTGCAGTGTTAGAAGAGCAGGGCCACTCTACATAGATACTGAAAGGACGAGTAATAAATAGTAACACTAAACGAAATCGAACTGAAGTTATAGACCTTGCCGTTAGAACATGAGGGTTACTATGCAACTCCCATGCATGAATTTTACCTTTCCGATTTTTCGATGCAATTATTTCAAAAAAAAAAAGCCTAAAAAGGCTTAAGGATGAGATTGTTATGCTCCTCAACCAACTCAAACAGACAAATCTTTTTTGTCGATAACCTCAGACCAATCAATCGAATATTGATTAATACGTAATCGATCGAAGACTACTTGAAAACGGCTCTTCTGCTCAGAAACGAAATGTTCCAAATGTTCCTGGAAAAAGAGAAAAGAAAGTGAGAAAAAAAAAGAAGAACAAAAAAGAGAAAAATACAAAAGAGAAGAGAAAGCACGAATAGAAATAGCAGAAGCCTGGGATAGCATTCTATTTGCTCAAGTAATAAGAGGTTTCATATTAGTAAGCCAAGCGTTTCTTAGAAAATCTATTATATTACCTTCATTGATAATAGCTAAAACAGTTGGTTACACATCCAATTACGAAAATAATAAGGAATCAAATTCAGATTATGTCCGCAGCACTGTATTCAATTAGATTATTTTGATATGTTTAGATTCTAGATCATAAGGAAGCAATGGGATTTTATAGTACTTGATTTCATTGAACAATTTGGTGGATATTGTTATTGAAGTTTCTAACTTCGTGATAAATTTCAATTTTAACCATAATGTATATGTCATTTCTTCATTTACCGAACTTATGTCAATTGGTAAATTATACTACGTCATTACCAGCTGTCCATAAACACCTTAATGCGAGGCACAAGCAAAAGGAGCGAAATTCTTGAATTCGGTCGTGATAGAGGAGGAGATGAGAGAGTGAATGGGCAGATTTGAAAATGTGAGTAGCTTTTATGAAGAAAACCAAACATAAAAAATAAAAAAGTCACATGCTCGATTCGAAACAAAAATCAAATCACATACTTTTAAGGAAAAAAATTTAAAATACATGCTAGATTTGAAGGTTAAAAATGCTCGATTTATCCTTCTTATTTTTGTTACCTCTTACTTTTCTTCTATAATAATTAATTTTCTCAACTTCCAAATAATTTGTGGCAAAAACAAAAAGATGATTCTTTAAATTCATGGAAATGAACCGTAATGAAATAAAGTTGTTATCATTTTTGTCTTAATGTTATGCCTTTATGCTTGTTGACATATTTCAATACATTCATTAAATATTATTATATTTCAATGTAAACGAATAGATTTTAATTGAAGAAGAATGTTCTATGACAATTATGGATTTCTTATGTTTTTTATTGTTTCAAAACTAATGATTTTGTGTCCAGTTGTGCCATACGACACCGGTCTTCTGTTTTGATATTCATAAATGAAATATGATTTGTTTCTCCATTCGATTTTTCAGAAAAGCAACAAGAAAGTATGCACCGAAGAGCGATGGAAAATAAACATTGTAAAGCACCTCTTCTTTCATAAAGTAAAAGGTCACAATTTAATTTACCCCAAAAAACAAAGCATGAAAAATTATTATTATTATTATTTTTTGCGCCTTTTCCATGAAGAAAAAAGGGATGATGTTTTAACCCAAAAAAAAAAAAAAAAGGACGCTGCGATTCGCCCTTTTGTTCTGCAACAAATAAATGGGAGCGCTGAAATGACAGTTATACCCTCAGGCTGGGTCAGGAGAGGAGGAAGACATAGACAAAGGGCTACGAGGGGGAGATGGCCACACGTGACCCGAGCCATCCATCAAATCGGACCGTTTCGGAGGATGAGCAGCGACAAAGGACCGAGGCGGGCCCCACCTCCCATGCCCACGGAACCCCATTTGACCTTCTTGCCGTCCCGACATTTCAAGTCACGGGGACCACGTCGCTTTTCCACGTGCCACGGTCCCATTCGCCCCCATCTGGGGACCTGAAACGGTGCGGCAGTCAGCCTGGAAACGACTTCCTCGCTTACTCGAGAGGGATGTTTGGTAACTAACTCGGCGTGGATGGATAAGTTACGTATTAGTAGACCGGTGATAGTAACTGACCCAAACGGGGTCTCTTTCAGTAAATCTTTTCAAACTCAGTTTACTATTCTATCAATTATCCAACCTGAGTATTATTAATCTCATCGAAGTTAAGCTCAATGATGTCTCTATGACCTCCCTCGGAGGCGCCTAACCTTTTGATGGCTGACATGGCGGGTGGCTCTTATGCCCGTGATGTCTGCATGGCTTCCCGCCACTCGCTCTGGATCGAACATTACTTAATTTCCAATATATTATTCCTCTTCATATCAAAACGAAATATATACCTTCCATGTTTTCTTAAAAATAAAAAGAAAAAATCACATTTAAAAATTAACGTGATTTTTACTTATGTAATTTTTCTCGTGACGTACATAATGAATTCATTGGATTTGTTTCTATAAACTAATGGTGAGCGTAACTAGAGACCGTTTGGATCGTAGGCCACTCGAAAATTGAAGGGAAAAAATGCACGAATTTCAAGGATAATGAGAAAAAAAAAAGGTTGTTGGGGTTTTATGGAATTAATCGTCGTGTGGATTTTTAGATTGGGCGAAGAAGAGTTATGTTAAGGGAAGAGTGTAAATGAGGGCAAAGGCAAATTAAAGTCACCGGCAAAAGCGGAGGTGGCCCGGCAGTGGGTCCCTTTGTCTGGGCACGGCCCCGCAGAATCTGTGGCTATGGAAAGCAATAAAAAACCTCCTCTTCTTAATTACAATCCCCCAGTTCACCTCCCGTTATATTTTTATTTTATTTATTTATTTATTATTAAAGAAAAAATTACTAAATTTAATAAATTATTATTATTATTATTATTATTATAAAAGAAAATAAAAAATAGGAAAATGAAGAAATTAATGTGTATACTTCTGTCTTACAATTTCTATATTTTTTCTTTTAATTAAGTATTAAATTAGATAGAAAATATAACAGTTCTATACTTACTAAGAAACTAGTTATATCATCTCAATTATATGATTCCTTTAGTTTCATGGGTGAGCGATTTCGAAACTATAGTTTTGTCCATATTTTTCTCTGTTTTTGTTCGAATCTGAGGTGTGAATAGAATATTTATGTCATTTCATTTTCATATGTGTAATTATGAAACTATGGTATCATTTTTACTTTTTTAAAAAAATTTATGATTGGACAAAATGTTATATAATTATATTTTAACTCGTGTAGCGATTCTTTTTTTATTTTTTTTCGTGCTGTCTCTGATTGACTAGGGAATTGAAGTTATTGTCTTCTTCTTCTTTTTTTTTTTGTCTCAATAGTAATGAGAATTTCATTCATTACTTAAAAATGTACAAGGAAAAATGCTCAAGAAAATAGACAAGACAACATATGGAATCTCCTAGGTAGGGCTGTGTAAAAACAAATGGTAACCGATCCGTTCCAATAACCATCCCTTCCGTACCGAAAAATAATTGAATTTTTTGATTTCGAGAAAATCGGTTCCTAAATTCTCAACTAATTTTGTTCCAGGACGGTTACAATTTTCATTGCCAAAATCGTGGTTAATTGTCTCGTTCCAAATATATATGAAAAATTCATATATAATATATTTTTTTGTGTATATATATATATATATTATGCGGCCAAGGCCCAAAATTGTGCACTGCAGTAACTCCAGCACTTCCCTTATTTTAAGAAAAAATTAAAAGAAGTTCATAATCACAAATTCACAAACCCTAATCCTCACTCCTCAGTCCTCTACGCCTCTTCTTCTTCTTCATCCCTTCAACATAATCCCTTTTTTGTTACAAACCCTAGTAACTCCAGCGCTTCCCTTTTTTTGTAATTGGAACTTGTAGAAATTTGATAGATATGTAATTGAATGTGTTTGTTTATTTATACTTCTTTTATCTTTGATTGCATTCTTGAGTCTTGTAGAACTCAGACTTTATAAATTTAGATCTAATATTAATTTTCTTACGTTGAGATGGTTCAGGTAGCCGAACCGAAAAATGATTTATTCTCGAGACAGTTTTATGATTGTAATATGATTTCGGGATTGGTTTTCAATTAGGAAATCTCATTCCCGAAACTTCGGGATGATTACAGTTAACACTGATAACCAAATTGTCCCATCCCGTGCCCACTCCTATTTCTAAGTTAACCACAAGGAGAATACAGAATGATATATAAAAATAAAATAAAAAACTAACGATCTGCTCAAACAATGTAGTTAAGCCCTTTAAAGTCTTGGCCTAAACCTACTGTCTCCACGGTGAAAACTGGAAAGGGTCCTCTTCTTATCGATCCACAAATCCTTCTTCGGCCTCATATTATTGTTGTTTGGGATGCTACTTCAACGAAATATAATAGATGGGGAATACAAAATTTTGGGGTTAAAAAAACAATGAGGAACGTGTCTAGTATAATGACACAAAACACGACTCATCATAATCAAAAAATCCTGAGTTTGATTTTCACAAATGAATTTACGTGCAAATTTTTTTCACTTTAATTCATATTCTTGTACTAAGTGATAAAAATAAATTAACAAATAAACATTAGAAAAAAAGAAAGAAATTCTATAGCCAGAAAACATAATCAGTCTCTTGGTACACACGCCAATATTTGGTGGTGGGTTCGGAGACAAGGATGAGAAATTTTCCCTCCTTTTCCTTGATTTGGAAGATAAAGATGCGATACGATATGCTATATGCAACTTATTGCATGTATCTAAGTATATATATGTATAATAATGTTCATAATATATCCGCTTTGTTAACAATTGGCTGTCACATCACAATTTAGTCTCACATACAAAGGCAAATAAATAATTAATTAATTAAATTTCATACTAGCTCCTAGTTTACTCCTTAATTGCATTAATGTGCCCCTTGTTCTATATTAATTTCCATGATTACTTAAAAAATTGTGGAGTCATGAGCCCCTATTGTAGAAAACGGAGCACAATATTCTAATAGAAATGCAGAAAGAATTGGTTTTCTCTTCGAATACTTTCTAGCCCGATCGGTTCAGCTCTATTTTATATGTTGCTTGATTTCAAAGAAGTAAAGGGTCACTGTAATGGAGATATAGCAAATATAAAAGAAGCTGAGAATCACTAATTTTAACAAAATTAATAGTTGATAGTGAAAAGATAAACTAACAATATAATCTGTGATTTTTTTTTTCTGCAAGGGGGCCATCAACTTATTCAAATCATTATCAACATTGGTTAGGATCGAAATCAATGGGTGTGTAAAGGATGGAAAACTTAATTTTACATATAAAAACCTTAATAAAAGCTCCTTTTGCTTTTTTTAAAACGATTCCTTTATATCCTAAAAAGGACAAACATTTGGCATGATGGTTGCCAAAGAAACAAAGCTCAAAATTTAAAACCCGTAACTCTTTCGATTAACATTAATTATGCGACATTAATAATGTCGAATGGGATGATAATTATGGCGAAACGCCAACTAGCTAGTGATAATTAATTAAGGCCAAGCTTTTGTGCTTTTACCTTTTCCTTTGTTTACACAAAAATGGGAACCACTAATTATGAAATTAATTAAGTTAAATAAGAAAAACGAAGTAAAAGAGGAAAAGAAAAGGGGGGAAATGACGTAGAGGGGAGGTGATAGTGAGGTGATGATGATAAATAATAAAAATGGGCATGGCATGTCTTCCACATGAATGGTTGTGCCCCCAAGCGTGCAAGGCCCAGTGGCAGCACATCATCATGATGCCTCGCTTAGAGAGAGTAAGTGATAGAATGAGAGAGAGAGAGAGAGAGAGACTCACCCTAATTATTTATTTATTATTATTACAAATTATAATAGCCTTCACAAAAAAATTAATCACATTTTCAAACTTGATTAGACAGAGATTTGACTAATTTCAATAAATTATATATATATATATATATTTGACTAATTACGTACGGAAAATTATGTTGTCCTCTTAAGCATTGGTCCCACCTTTCTATAGTTATCATGTCAACTTTTATTGTACATGCTATTGAAAAGAACCAGCCCGATGAGAAAAAGGAAAAAAGTCAGATCGCTCAAAGAAACCATATGATCATCTTCGACTTGTGACATATAAAAGAGATCTTGTAAGAAAGGCAAATGCCTTATTTTGTTATATCAATGAAAATTTAATGAATATATAGTCGTATATTGATATCCATTTTTTAAAATATAATTACATTCGGGTCATTCTTCTGCAAGATCACAATAAAACTTTTCTCTATGCAAAATTTTCTCTGGTTTATGCCGCATGCAACGTATATGTTAAATAGATTGCATTTTCTAACCCCCCTTGAAGCTAATTTCTTTGGAAGACGTTGTAGCAAATATCATTCATGCGTACATTCTATTGCCTAATTTGATGATTAGTCTACTCCAATCTATCATATTAAAAAAATTCTAAAGTCTAAAATGCCATTGACCCAAAGAGTTTTTTGGCATGCATATCCCACATCCGTGGCGAATGAATTCAGGGAGCTGGTTAATACGATACTTCTCTTATCTTCTAGATAAATTAATATAAATCTCACAGATGCTAATAAAATTATATATTTTCATTCGACTAACTTCACAAGTTTAACTTTTATATTAAGTGCAAAATAGATGTTACTTTCTTCCAACTAATCCAACTCTTGAATCTATCATCGATGCTTCTTCTCTACAACGTTTTACATTCCCAATTGCAATCAATAATAATATATAAAAGAGGCAGAAGGAGAATGCACGTAATCCAAATTATGGAATCCTCAGTTTCACTTCGAATTGACCTTCCTATTACAGCTTATTGAACTTTTGTAGTATTTTGTTTATGTCATATTCAACATACTTTAGCTATTTGTCCATAAAATTTGTATATAATAATATTTAAATAAATTTTTTAAAAGTTTTCTTCATAATTAAAAAGAACTCCTCGAAATATATAATATTTTTCAAGCATAATATGTCAAATGTCCTATAAATACAAGATACAAAAATTTATTTTTTCCATCATCTTTTTACTTATTATAATTTTTCTAATGCCTTCTCTTACACAATATCTCACTTACAATATATAGAGTTTATAATGTCTACTTGGTGAAATATATAGTTTTGAACATGTTATTTTTTCTTAAACCTATATTTATTGTATTAATTATCTATTTTCAGTCATGCAAAAAGTGATAAGAATTCACTGCAGAATGTGCAAGTACCCATTAATTTCTATTAAGATTTGATGTCTCTAATCCTCCTTCAAAATGTTCGAAGGCCTGATTTTCATGGTCTATTTATCTGACCAAACAAAAGGGATGCCCTATAATATACGGTTCCCACGGTAATATATGAGAAACAAAATTTTAAATGGTTTTACCTCATAATATGTGATGAGGACATTCATTAGTTCGGTGCAATTTAGTTGATTTTTTTTTCATGTTAAAAAAGGAAAAAAAAGATTAAAGTAATCAATCCTAAGAATTATTAGAATATTATTAGACACGTATAATGAGAGGACTGGAAGGATAATTTATCTTCTTTAGTTTCCTTTAGAAATGAGTGAGAAATATTTTTTTCGGTGTAAATCCTGATATCCGAAAGTCCAATTGGATATCGACTAATCCAATCGAATTGGGTCAAGCCGCTAAGAGGTAAAGCGAGTGAGAAATACTTTGAAAGTATGTTCTAGTTCTCCAATTATTTTCATCAATCCCAAAAGAGGAAAATTAATAGATATTAGGTGAACAATTATGGAAATAATAGAAATATGGATAAGTGGATGAGAAGGCAGTCACCTTCACCGTAACATAATAAGAAAGATTTCGATAAAACTATTTTATCATATAAATTCATGAACTTATTAGCTAATAAATACTTGATCACAGGACGGGATAAGATCACAAAATTTTTTATCGAAAGATAGAGATAGGGGGAAGAAGGGCAATGATGGCACCCTGCTTCCTTCTATTCAATTAGCCTATTCATCCTATCGCTGTAAGTTTTACTAGTTTTTCTTCTTACGTCAAGTGATGAGATATGATCGTTAAAAAAAAAATTATCGGGAGAGAGGAAAGAAGGGCAATGATGGAAATACGAAAATAAGAAGAAAAATAAAAGGAAAAATAGAGAGAGAGGAGAGAGAGAGAGAGGGAGGAGGAGGAAGTTACATGTCGCGGTCACCACCCGGCAAAGCATCTTCAAATGCCGCTTTCTTGTCCCCCAATCCCACTTCCCCCTTCCCCTGTTTTCCTCTGTACCCCCCAGTTTTCCTTTCCCCCTCCTCATTTATTATTTGCATCTATCTATATTGTATATCTATACCCCATAAAAATAGAAAAATAAAAACTGAAAAAAAAGAGAAATTTAAAAAGAATTTGGTAGGTATTATTTTTCAGCTATCTATGATTTAATTCGCATCTCTATAGTCGATAGGACCACAAATTTCCCCTTCAAGATTTCAGCAACTCAATACACGTGTGCGAGTTCAATCTCGTCTCGTATCTGAAACCGTATCCGTAC
Source organism: Punica granatum (assembly GCF_007655135.1). Taxonomy (NCBI): domain Eukaryota; kingdom Viridiplantae; phylum Streptophyta; class Magnoliopsida; order Myrtales; family Lythraceae; genus Punica; species Punica granatum. The sequence goes on from NC_045129.1 coordinate 8,769,409, forward strand.
CCATGTTCCTTTTTCCGACTCGTGCCATCCTTGACGGACTTAAATATGAGGTGATGTTAGGTATACGTATATTACAAGTTTATAGTGTTTATTTAGTAATTTGAATTACCGGTGTTATATTTTGTATGAGTTGGATCTCATTCACATTTTTCTTACGGTGCAAGATACGGTCAGTTTGGCACTCACAGGTTGGTTTGCCCTTCCTGCCTCACCCTTTTGGAGGTGGATCCGGCAAATAGCTGCATCTTGGTATTTGGCCAAGCGTGACTAATTGGGAAATAATTGACACCACGTAGCCCCAAGTGTACCCCATTTTGCAAACGGGTCATATCAAGTCACGATATATATATATATAGACACTTGATTTCGATATCTCTCGGAGTCAGTTGAGTGCTTGTACCAAATAATCTTATCATCAACAGATAACATATACCACGGTATCATCTTATTTAAGCAAGTCTCCGACATAGTTGGATGCAGGAAGTCGACATGGACCACAAAAGATCGAACACATCATTTCAATACGGGCGCCATGAACGTGACACGACTCATCGGCGTCTCAAAATTTTGCTAATTACAATTGATATTACCCTGTGTCACGTATAATTAGTATGTGCTGTCGGCCTTCACTGATAAAAAATCTACCGGTGTGGATCCAACAAGGAGGACATATTAGTAATTCTACCGACGAGCATGATCTGAGGTGTAATGAGTGGAGTTGTTGAATTTGATATATTTGGAGGGGACATAAATCTGATTTCAATCATCTTTGTAAATTCCACTTTGCTGCTCGTATTTATGGCCTCTGTCAAAAGGTTAAAAAAACCTATAAAAAAAAAGAATTAACCCACAAATTAAATATTGTAAAAGATAATAATAATAATTGACCTTGCATGCTCCAAGAACTGCAGAGTGTTTTTACTGTTCTGCCCCCCTCAGAAGCGCCGTGAGGTCATTGTACGGCAAAAATCCCGGCGGGAGGATAAAAGGGAAAAACGATAAAAATGACATTTTCAGTTCAACAATTAAAATGAATATATATCTGTTGCAAGCTAATTCCTCGGATATCTGTAATGAATCTTCACGAGTCTGATTACAATCCCAGCACTACTAGGATTTATGTCTTCAAAGATATATATATTTTTTTTCATAAATTTAGAAATTTTCTACCAATGAATAGACCAAAAATTCAGATGAATTGGCTGCTTTCGTGCACAATAAGATTATTTTTGCTTAACAAAATGTTTCACAAAGATTTTCTCTCATTATATGCAACTTAACCATGCAAAAATTTGCAAAGGGATGCTCGGCATTTAATTTCTAAAGATCACAACTATCTCTCCATGTTGTATATAGGAGAGATAAACGCAATGATATAAATCTTATTATGATAATATAATACCGATATTCAGTTGTGATATTTTTCATATAACACTAAAGAGCTATATAGATTTTTCGATGATAACCAACTTTCTGATGTTCGAGCTACAGTTTTACTTGCAAGTTTGAAAACGATGACAAAATCCGATGCTTCTGTTCCTCCATCCACAACAGAGCTTTGTGGATTCCAACATTTCTAGAAATCACACTTCACATAAGTTGGGGTTTACAGTTAAAATTTCAGTAAATTGTGAAAAATTGAAGAGTATGTAACTGAGTTTAATCCCGTAAAATGAATCATGAATTTACATTTATATCATATAAAAGTAAAACGAAAAATGCCACCTTAAAGGAGAGATAAAAAGACTATTTTTTTCTTTTGATTGGGGGGTGTATGTTATGAAATGCCGGTTATGCCCCTGGGAGGCCATTTTGAAGGGCGCGTGTGTGCGTGAAGTGTTGCATCTTTTTCAAGCTGATTTTCGAGTGTCTCAGCGAAAACAGCCCCAAAGCTTTTGTTGCTTTCTGCTTAATGGAAGGCCCCTAATCCTCTCTCTCCTCCGTCTCTCTCTCTCCGTCTCTCTCCGTCGTCTCCTTGCGGCTGCTCACTGAGGATTTCACCTGAAGGGTAATCTGCAACTTTTGCTGGTGTTTCCTTCTGTTGATCCGCTGGAACCGTCCAGGTACCGCCTCGAAGCTCTTGTTCCCATATGGGTTTTGCTTGATTTTTCATGGATACTCCTCTGGGCATGCTGGGATATATGTGGGAGCTGTTGCCCTGTGGGGAATTGAAGTGCTGGAGATCTTGGTCATAATTTCTTACAGCTTTGACTCTCTCCACATTAAATTCCTTCCTATTTTTCTTCTCTTTAATTTTTCCGAAACTTATTATGCTGAGTTTTCCTGTTCTTTTGTTTCTCTTTCTTCCCCTATTTAGAGCTCTGATGTTCCTCAGTTTTTTTTTTCTTCTTTTTTTGACCACACTGATGTTCTTCAGTTTGGTCGCTGTAGATCTACAGGATTCTTGGTTATGTTCCCATTTTTAATGTTTCTGAAGCTTTTACTTGTAGAATATGAACACTGGTGATTTTTTTTCGACATGTTTTTTTTTTTTTTTTGTGGGCAACTGATATTAGTTGAGTTGATTGTTGTTCATGTAGGATCATTAGCTTAGTTGAGTTTTTTTCCCCTCTTCTGTATGATTTTGGGTCTTATACTGTTTTGGGGTTTCAGTTCCTCTTCTTTTTCCGTTCTTCCCTTTCCTGAATATACATGCGTCGTTCTTTATGGAAATTTCCTTTTGTTTTTTTTAGGAATGGAATTCTATTATTCCTGTTGCTGCGTTCTCTCTCTCTCTCTCTCTTTTTTTTTTTTTGGTGTGTGTAAGCGCCGGGTTCTCAGTTGTTCATCTGATTTTTTGACTTAAAGATCTATTTCCTAAATTCGGGATGGCAGAAATTATTTTGGATTATGTGAATATGGGTTATTCGCTCCTAGGCAACAAGGGTTTTCCTGCTCTGTTCAATCATGTATAAATCATGCGCACTTTGGCCATTAGTTCGGATTGGGGATATCTGTCTTTCCTCAATCTGTTGGATGATGCCTTCCTGAAAGTTGGATTGGAAATGTAGTGAGTAGTTCGGATTGATCTTTCCTGCATATTCAGCATTACTCGGAGTGAATTTACCTTTCAATTTACTGATTACCTGTTATGTGGTGTTCTTCATTGTATAAGTCTTTACCACATCCCTCAAAGAAAGATTTATAGGATTGCTGGCAAAATCTGTTCTGATGGATATATTCTTACTGGTAATAATTGGCAGTTTACGAGGAATTGACAATTTCTAAGTGTCATGTCTCCACCGCTCCTGGGTGCGGAGGAAGGAGGAACAAGCGATGTCACCAAAGTTGCTGGTTCTCCCTCCTCAAAGGACTCCCCTGATGGCCTTGGCTTGGGCCTGAAAGAGAGGAACTACCTTGGACTTTCCGACTGTTCATCGGTTGACAGTTCAACGGTGTCGGGCCAGTCAGATCCTGAGGCCCAGAACAACAAGCTGAACCTGAAGGCCACAGAGCTCAGGCTTGGGCTTCCAGGATCTCAGTCCCCGGAAAGAGATCTTGATGAGAAGCCTCTGTTCCCTCTCCTTCCCTCAAAGGATGGGATCAAGACTGTCGTCTCAGGCAATAAGAGGGGTTTCTCTGATGCAATTGATGGGTTCTCGGATAAGAAGTGGATGTTTCACTCTGCCGGGACTGATGAGGGCACACAGCCATTGGGACAGGGTAAGTTTCCTGCTAATGCTGGCCCTAAGCAGCCAGCTACCAAAGAGGTGCCGGCAAAGCCCCTGCCTGAACGAGCAAATGGGATTAACCCGAGCAGAGCTGCGAACAATGCACCAGCTGCCAAGTAAGTGGAATTCATGTTAAGAAGAGGCCTTTTTTCTATGTTTAATTTCTTATTTTCAGGATCCATTACTGTTGATTGGAATTTTACGGAGATTTAAATATTTTCTTATTTATTGGAACTTGGAGTAGACGGTTTATGAGGCTTTACATTGTTAAATGTATAGAACGGCTTCTATTGATACGTAGTTGTAGATTAAGTATATTGATGCTGTTTTCTTAGTAGGCAGGTTCATTTTTCTATTGTGAGGTATGACAACATGTGTCTGTTCAGAGAATTATTTACTATGCAGTCTAGCATGTTTTCAGTTTTCTTTTTCCCTATATGCCAATACATAAAGAATGGAAATTTTGGCTTTTGTTTAACAGTTCTCTGGAACCAAAACGTACATTGAAACCAGCGGTTTGTATATATAGGAAGAAATAGTTTTATGGCATGATTTGTCTGCTTCATGGTAGGGCCCAGGTCATTGGTTGGCCTCCAGTGAGATCCTTCAGAAAGAACACTTTGGCGACTACTTCTAAGGATAATGATGAAGTAGATGGAAAACCTGGTCCTGGTGCTCTCTTCATCAAGGTGAGCATGGATGGTGCTCCATATTTGCGGAAGGTGGACCTAAGGAACTACTCCAAGTACTATGAACTCTCCGTTGCTCTCGAGAAGATGTTCAGCGGTTTTACCATAGGTGGGCATTCGATTGCTGTTCTTCATATGACATGTTATTTGTTTGATTTATACAATTGGATCTGTTTGATTTCAGAATTTGTAAATAAAAAAAAAAAGAACAGTTATTGTCAACCTTGCAGGCACTGGGATCACGTGTCAGGCTTTCATCAATATTGACGACCATCGAATATTTTCTCTAGACTATCACACGGAATTTTCATTTCTTAAGAACATGATATAAATAACAGATGTGGCACTTGAAGCGATGCGTGGGATTAAAAAAGTCTATACTGAAGTGGAATCCAGAAGCATTTTCTTTCTTTATATTATTTGTATTTTGAGATGAGAAAAAAAGAAACTGGGGAACCAAGCGATAGTTTTACAGCACCAAACAGACCCCAAATGAAAATCTTGGTATCGTGAGGCTACTGACTTCTTTGTGTTCTCAGGGCAATGTGGAACTAATGGAACTGGTGGAAGGGAATCGATGAGCGAGAGCAAGCTGAAGGATCTTCTGCATGGGTCAGACTATGTTCTCACATACGAGGACAAAGATGGTGATTGGATGCTAGTTGGAGATGTCCCATGGGAGTAAGTTCTTAAATTTGTCTCTCTTTCTCTCTCTCACGACACAATATGACATGTTCAAGATTCAAGACCTTCCCTCCATTGATTGTGTTTGTGATTTTCAGAAGTGTGATTTATATAGAGTATGTTTAATTATGCACTGCTTAGGCAGTAAAAAGTCAAAGGAAGAGAGAGATCTCAAGAACTCTCAATGTAGTAGAGATATGGATGCTGAATTTAAGAGTTGCTCCTAGCAGTGCCAGAGCCTTAGGAATAGAGAATGATGTGGCTTTCACATGTTTTAATCTTCTTTCTAGCGAGAGAAGAACGGATTGTTAACTCAAGCCGTTGTTGCCTCGAACTTTGAAAAATTGAGCAATGCTATTCAGTGTCTTCTTGACTGGATGAGTCTGGATCTTGATAATTAGTCTCTGTGATGATACTCAAGATATGATTTGCGATGGATTTTCGCATGTTATTGTAACTTTAGATTAAGAGTATCGGGTTTGTTGCCTTTTGAAAGAAAGATGACCTATCAGCATATTTATCGATCTATCTGTGGCCGCAAGTCTCTCGCTTTGTTTCAATTTGGCCCGCTGAGATATCTTAGTCATCATATCCTGGGGTAATTGTAATTCTCTGTGACAGGATGTTTATTGAATCATGCAAGAGGCTGAAAATTATGAAGAGTTCGGATGCAATTGGACTCGGTATGTTGGCTTGATACTCTCTCATCACTCGAATAGCTATTTCTATTGATATATTTCACATCAGGATCTGGGCCTCCATTGGAGTAATTCTTTGTTGCTTCCCTTGTGAGTATTCAGAACTTCTGTACTGTTTGTTATGGAACTGTTATGAGCACCTGTTCGGGTAATCCTCTGATCAATCGAATCGCTCGTTACTAGTCAGTCTTGTGAATAACATGATCTTTCTCAGTTGATCCACGAGGGACTTCCGTTCTCATAACTGCGCCTGATTATGTGCATGGGAATCCGTATGTTTACTTCTTCGACACTTCTTCCATGTACTGATGATGTTGGTGTGTGCAGCGCCAAGGGCAACGGAGAAATCCAAGGCAAGAAACTGAAGCCTGCTATCTCTCTGAGACTGTCCAAGTGCTGAGGGTGCATTTACAGGAGGATGAGAAAGTGAAGAGACAGCTTGATTTTACCGTGTTTTTATTAATCTATGGTGATGTGTTTTATGTGTGTTTGCATGTCCGTCTGAAGAAGATTTAAGTCTTTGTCCATTACGGTTACGAATTACTATTATTTGTATGAACCTCTCGTATATTACTAGGAAATTGTAGTAATCTGTGGAGTTCCCATGTCCCTGGAAGAAGATTCTTGTTAATGTACTCTGCTTTTATGATCTGATTAAGTGTGTGCTTTTATCAGTAGGAGCTCTTTGATTCTATACCTAGTGCGTGGCTCTTCATTGGACTCTTTCCTTGAGGCTGTGGTAGGGCTGTATCTTGACCGTCAACTGTTTTTTTCGTTTCAAAACGAAGATGCATGTAGACACCATATGGTCGAACTTTTGCCAAGTCATATGATCTGTGGTCATGCCTGAGGGGCGATTCCAATTTTGGATAGATGATCAGACATGCAGACTTTCTGCACCATCTCATTCAGCCCCAAGAACACGAACACCGGCTGCAAGAGGGCACTCTTCATAGGGAGATTCAACCTGATACTGATGACCTGTGTCTGGTCCATGAACCATTAGCCTCATTTACAGATTTTGAGTTGAAGGCTTAAAAACTGCAGAATGCAAGATTTGGAGTTCAAAAAGAAATAATATGCCTGATAAAGCACCAAAACTGCCATGAGGGGCCGTATTTATTAGCAACTCAACCACAATACCAATGAACTATGAGTAGCCCACGAACCATTAGCCTTATTTACGGAGAAACCAAAAATGAAGATGCTGAAAAGTCCGATAATGGAAAAACTACAGTTTGCAAGATTTGGAGTTTGAATATGAATGCCTAATACCATTTTCGGTGCAAAGAGAAGTAGAGAAAAGAAAATGGAATTGGGACTTTGTAAGAACTGTTATTTCCTGCAGCAATTCTGAGCCCGAATCTTTTCGGTGGCCAAGACAGGAAAAAGAAAGAAAGTCCTAACTAGCAATCTTCTACACCAACATGGCTTCTCATTCCAGATATGAGTACCAAAGAATGTGTCCTATATACAAATGGCAAAAGAGAGACAGGGAGTGAAACAACAACACATTCTTTGCCACCAACCATTCACATCACGTAACCCAGAGACAGACTACACGGAAGGAAGAAAGAAAGAAACAGTTATAACTTCTACATAACATGCATAAAGTGGTACAGCTCGTATCAGAAATTCAGCTGCTTACATAGCGAGGCGTCGATATCGGACGGGCAGTAAGGGCACTTGAACGACTTGGAGAGGTTCTTCGACATCTTCATGATGGACTGCCTGCAGAGGACATGCCCACAGGACATCAACATGGGAGGGTTGTCCTCCGTCGCCTGCTCCTTTGAGACAGGGCAGACGAATATTGAATGGAACTGAAACTCGTCCTCGAGCTCCACGGGGACAGGCAATTGCTTCATTGTCTGCCACTCTTGTTTCTTCCCTGCCATCACGTTCATGAACTTGAGGAGAGGAGGCAGAGCCTGAAAGCCTGCGGCTATTGTGACACTGAGTGGGCTCTCATAGGACTGCCCCAAGAGATTGCAGAACTGTCGGGTCACTTCCATGGCGAGCCTGTCCCAATTGGTCAGAGAGAGTAGCTCAGTGTAAGGTGACTGGTCCAGTTTTCGAGCAAAGAGGAGGCAACCCATGAGCTTCTGTATTTCAACCAAATGGGTTTCGGCAAAAGGGGCGAGGTGAGTTCTAGCATACTGGAGGGCTTCATCTCGACTTCCCTTCTGAAGTGTTTCCAGGAACTGCATACTATGGAGTTTCAGCTCAAGGTCCGACCCATTCGCGCGGAGCTTAGAAGAGTTTTCTGTGGCCCATGATAATGCTGGCTCAAGATTCCGACTTCTCATTGATTCAAGAATCTGATACATCTGAATGTAAGGTGATTTTATCAACGAGACTGATTCTTGCTCCATTGCCCCTACAGTGAAGCAGTCACCGACCTCGAAAAGACCCTGCCGATAAAAGTGGCTAGCAATTATCTGATTAGTTGTGTCTATATCAGGGTCAACATTTCTATAAGCCTTGGATATGTCAGGATTGAAGGATTTCTCTAGAAGTTTCGGATACTTGCTGAGAGCAACGTTCAGTTCCTTTTGTGTCCCTTCCAGTTGTGTAAGTGGAGCTGATTCTTTCAACTTGGTCCTCAGTTCAGCAAGCACAGTTTTACAATCGGATTCGTGGCCTGACTGTAAGTTCTCCAATGCAGCTTGAATTTCTTGATTGAGTTGATCAATGACTTCTTGGCTCTTAGAATAAGAAAGCTTTTGCTTCTTTGTCACCTTATCGAATGCATCCTTAATAGTGTTTACCTCCATATCTTGTTTAGTCTGCTGAGGTCCTAGTATGCTGTAATCAGCAGTCCAAGCTTGAGATAGCTGCAGGACAATTTTTATGGTGTTAAACCAGCAAAACTTGTAAGCACGTCAGATCAACAGCTGATGAAATGACAACAACAACCCTTTTGGTATCAGAGTTCATGAAGGTGTATTGTATTGAACAGTTCTGAGGATAGCACAAATTCAGGAGAACTCAGGCAAGTATTATATTTCGAGTGGCACAGATAAATGCTAGAGGAAAGTGTAATACACCAAGAAATGCTCCCTGAAATTTCAAAAGCATCATAAGCCCATATACACAAGCTTTTCACTTTAATAACCACGACGATCGGAACCTATTACAAGATATCATATTTTAAGAACTAATCACACACCTTCAAAAAAAAAGAAGAAAAACAATGCATTCATGAACATTACAGCATTTACCTAATATATTAATTTACTCTGTAGTAAGAAATCATGTGGACAAGGAGATGCGTATAAATAAAATGCAAATTCAACACATAAATTTCAAACCCAGCACATACAATGAAAAGAGTCGCAGAAAGTCCAATATACGAAAGTGAGATGCACACCAAAAGGGGGTACATGAAGTCTTTAGCTTAGCTTTTGTATGTGCTGTTATAGCTCCTGCAATCACTCTTCCACTACGGTTTCTCCACTAACTCTGTTTTCAAAAAGTTGAACCCGAAGCAACTTCTAAAGTCGAATTTTCTTAGACTGCCGACAGGCTAGTTCAACTGTAGTCTCTATCTTTCAGCACTTGGCCATCGACTACATCACATCAACTTAACATCAAACATCGAATGCATCGAACCTCAGATCTAATGTGCTATAATATTCCAGTGCCCGCGTGCCCGCTACTCCAGAAATCAAGGACTTGCGTCCGCAGACCCGAGCAAATCTTTATTGCCCAAACAACCATTAGAAACTCACACGGAGTACAGGCAACATTCCTCAGCACGACAAACAACCCGATGCGTCAGAGAGTTCCAATGTACAGGACAGATTTTTCATATGCTGCAAGCATCATAGTAGCATAGCTGGAAAGAAAGTGATAACTGCTGGCAGGGCTCGAGCATTAGAGCTTCAAAATCAAGAGGAAGAATTCAAGAACACTCCGACCAATTCGAGGAACATGGTTTAAGGAACGAATTGACAGCAGAGCAGAAAGCAGATTCACAACAACGGCAAACGGAAAACAGCGAGTGAGCTGAAACGAATCGAATCAGGAAATTCAGAGAGAAATGCTCGGAGATTCGCAAAGGGGAGGAGAGGATTGTTACCGGTAGGAGAAGTGCGGGGAGGGGAAAGGAGAAATCTTCTTCCCACGTAATCCCTGAGTAAACACCTTCTGGTTCCGGAAGGAGGAGGGGTAGGGGAGATGGAGACGACGAAGTGGTTTTACGTAACTGCCCTCGGGGATTCTCGGATATGCCCACTCTGCCCTACCCGTTAACCGGCCCGACCCGATTAAACTGAAAGATTTGGGCCTCCCATCTCCTTCGTCTTCTTCCTCCTTCAAACTTCCCCATACGCCACTAAAAAGAGAGATGCATTTCGGGACACCGATGCATAAAAAACGCGGGTAATATGTCTATTAGACGTAATATTGCTATAGGGGGGCGTTCGTAATGCGAAGCGCGCTGGCTCGATCCGACAAAAGCACGAGTGGTTGATTCCAGCATTGAAAAGAACCTAAAGGCAACCAGCGTTTCTTCCTTGGCATAATGGATCGTGGAAACTAAGGTGGAAAGGATTGAAGAAAGATGAAAGATCTCATTCGGCTTCCGAACTTTACATTGTTTGAACTCGAAGACTCATACGTAATAACCAGGGCCTTCTGACAAGGATTGATGGTCTGCAATATCTTAGCAACAATTAATACTCGTGAGAAAAGTTGGCTGCAGAACAGTACAAAGTGCACACGAGGTTCTTCAAGTCGAACCGAGCAGTACGAATGCAATTTCTTCCGCTGAACACGAGCCCTTTATCAAACCTAATTGTAGAAGCTTCAATAGTCAACGGATGAGCTTCCATGCTTCTCTCATGAGTTGGTCGTTTATGAAAGGTCGCAACGACCACATCAGGCAATAGCTCTCTAATTCTCCGGATGACAGCTTTAGATCAAGAGCGGAAACAATTCTTTCCTGAAGAAAAAGCGAAGCTGTTCATGTCAGTATCTCACAGAAGCAAGTGTATGCATCAGATATAAAATACAAAAAGCAACTTTCGGTCTTCCTCTGTTCTTTGCGTGCTAGACAGAGCATAAAGAAGATGATCGAAAGCATACACATATTTCAATACCTGCATTAAGAAATCCTGTTTCATCATATTGTAAATTATTGCCATCATGGTAGCATAGTCTGTGATTTCGGGGTTTTGATGATCTGAAAGTGCAGTTTCATCCTGTACAATAAGCAAGTCGAGAATCAGAAATTGCAAGAGGAATCATCCTAAGGCAGCGCCGGCAACAGCTCCAGTATTAATTTTGTAGTCATACATAAATGATTCTCTTGAAATTATGTAAAGCAATGCAGGATTTATTAAAGAAATGGAGTAAGAAGCTTTGCAACCCAACTCTTTTTGAACCAAAATGCAAAAGATAAAGGATAAATGTTAATACTGCATTAACAGTTCACAAAATTGACAGCTCCAAGAGAGTAAGGGAACTAGAAACTCCGACATTTTGGGATTTTTGAATACCATCCAGTACTTTATGTTCTTCACTAAAAACTCCTGGACAAGAATATAGTTATATCAGCATTGGTATGAGCAGTAGTACCTTATTGCTGACGATTGCTTGGTCATGCAACCCATCACTAGAATCTACATCCCGATTTTGTAATAAACATTCATTTGCTGTTTGCATCACGAGGGTAGCATCTGCAAGAAGACATTCTGACTCTTCTAGCATGGTTTTGGCTGCATAATTATCAACAAAATCAATTACATCAATTTAGGGCCAAGTGGCTCGTGGTAATGATGAAATGAAATTAAGGCAATAACCATTGGACAATGTTCATACATCTGCTGCAAAGCGTATCCTTAAAAAGAGTTTGAGAGTAGCCTCTTGCAATTAACAGAAGAATATTATTTTTTCTAGTACTCATTTTGAAGGGAAAAATATGTAGAGAAACAAGTGATACATTTAAGGAAAGGGGCTGCTCAAAACCCTTCACGAAAAATACAAACAAACTTGCAAAAAACAAAGAAAACTAATACTTCCATAATTCACAAACCCAAAGTTTGTAAGCTCACTAATTTTTCCAAGAGATCAAAACTTCGTATTCTAGTCCATTCATGTTAACGAAAAACTGAATCTGACATATCTAGTACTAGAAGTACTTCTGAAGATCAATTCAACAAGACCATCCAATTCCATTACCTCTATTTATATGTTCCTGAAGCCCGAGCAGACACGTGCGTACTTCTGCGTGCACATTTCCCACAAAAAATGTGTTGCTGTCAGACAAAAGTGGAACAGAAACATGCAGAAAACAAACAAGTTGATCTGTCCTCATTAATTTGAAGTTTATAACAGAACTCCTACATTTTGAAATATATCTCTATCAAGATATGTCACGCAGAAATCTGACATCTTCCTTAAAATTAACTGTCAACTTTCATTAGATTCCAATCATCAATAATGAAGAAATACTTAAAAGGAGGGTTAAAGTAGACATACAGTTGCTCATACTCTGGACACTATCATGGACATTAATACACCCAGCTTCAAAGTATGATAGAACCCTTTTCGACTCATTAGCTTTGATAATCTTCTCAACCAATTCTGAATTCCTGTTCACAGGAGGTCGCCGGAGGAGCTCTAAATGAAGACCGGAATTCATATTAGTTCTTGCAACAGATCATAAAAATTTCATTTACGCATAAAAAAAGCCGAAACGAAGTCAGGAATTCCCACCAAGCCTTTGCTGAAAGCCAACCAGTAGCTTGTGTCCTGCAGCTACAGATTCGTCGAATGATGCCATCCTAGAATAAGAGATTCCACAAGATCTCCGAATTAACTTGTGTACATTCGACTATATTCAACTTTGATTAAGAAGTTCCTTTATCGTCAACAGGACGAAATGAGATACCGGCAATGAGAACAACGATCGTCAAAATGAACAATGACACGACCAACCATGAAAGCTACCTGGTCATCAAGTTTTTGAAGCTCCGGAGCATCTTCTGCTTCAGCTCGGACTTCAAATCTCCAAGCTCTCCTTCCATTCCGCAACTATAGAATTAAACGACAAGTGCTTATTTGAAAAGAAACAACACCGCTCAAACATAAAGGGCCATTCATGCAAACCTGAGAGCTCAAGGAAGGAGACAAAGTGGGAGCAATGGCGGACAACTGACCCCACTCTTCTCAGCTGAGCTCCTCGGCTACTGAACCTCTTGATCAGACCAATCTCTGCCTCCGAAGCTCAAAACACAAAGAAAAGCCAATAAAGCTTCCAACTTCTCATTCCAAGTTAAGCTTTAGCTTCAAACTCAGCCTCCTAATGGCGCCTGATGACCAGCCCACGCAGATATCTGTAGACCCTCTCCCTGGCGGTGACTAGGTCTGCGACCGAGATGGCGGCTGTATAGGTGGTGGCGGAGGGCGGAGGCGACGAGAGAAGATCGAAAGAGAGAGAGAGCGTGACAGGGTGGGGCGAGGGATGTCGGAGGAGAGAGGAGCGGGAGAGAGAAAATCCAGAACGGGCTCTTGAAATGGTTTCGGCCCAGCCCAGCTAACCGTAGGCCTTATTTATTATTATTATTATTGTTGTTGTTATTATTATTATTATTATTATTATTATTATTATTGAATGATATATTAGGTATCATCGTGATTCAACTCTTTTATTTGCTCTTATGTATGAACAAAATTACATGTACGATTACTTCAATATTCTCTATCTCATTTGAGTAGCAGCTTTTAATAATTATCGATCGTTGTTTAGAAATCTTCTACTTATAACATGATTATAGATCAACTAATGAGAGTCACAAAATATTCTATAGATAATCACATATTATTAGAGAATCTTTTATTAGAAAATTTTAGAAAAATTATATAATTAGATATCATATTTGATCGAAAATTATTTATTTAAAAATTTTAAAAAATTTCATGTATCAATAAATTATCATCAAGTAAATAATTGAAAAAATATGTAACACATTATTATGCAAGCAAAAATGAAGATGGAAAAATTCAAACGCTTTCATGTAGATAACCGCATTTTATCAAACTTTTAATTTAAAAGTTTGAAATTTAAAATTTTAGTTATTTAGTAATCTATCGTCGAAAACAGAAAAAAGTTCATTATAATACTATACAAATAAACTTAAAAAATCCAAAACTTTAAAAAGTATCATAAGGATAATATTCCATATATCTTATTATAATATTATAATATACTAACATATTAATTTAAAGTTCATGATAATATTTAAAAATAAAAAAAGATTTATTAAATAATATTTTCAAAGAACATTAAAGAACCTCAAAAGTTCGAGAATATGATGCCAGTATTCTCAAGCTATCAATACTGGGTTCACCTTGACTTCACTTTATATATATATATATATATATATATGCAGTTACAGAAAGATGAGTACATGTAAATATTTATACTCCGTTTGAAAATAAAGTTGAATTTAATTTATTTTTTATTTTTTAATTCAATAATATAATCATTATTATTTTATCTTTTTTTCAATTTAATAATAAATTCTCTTATATATATATATTATTATAATTAATTTTTTTCTACTAAATTCTCTCAACTATCAATTATTTTTCTCTCGATTCAACAATACGATTATTACTTTTCTCTCGATTCAACAATACAATCATTACTTTTATTTTTATCCATCAAAATCAAATAACATCATAATCATACATCGTTACCAAACGCACTATTATGAATATAGATTTTATGCAATGTACTCAATATAGGACCAATTAATTTTTAATGTGAGTGACTCTCTCTTAATAATCATCTTAAAATTTAATTATTTTTATTCAATTATGTATAATTTGCTCGAATTTTTAACGATTACTAAATATTCAAGCAACTAGACACATTACTGTAAGCACTTCTTTTGTGAAAGCAAAATTGCGATTGAGGTTCTCTAGCACTCGACTAGTAGCATAGATATAACGACAGGTGATTATAAAAATTGGAAAATTCGTCCACGAGATCCTCTTCGGGTTTATAGTACAAGAAGTCGCACCAAGTTACAAGTTTAGAAATAATGTAGCAAATAAATCACCGCATCAACTCTCGAAATATCTATCTCTTCCCGATAATGCGTTTGACGCCGAACGTAGTAAATCCTGCGCCGATGGATTTACGGCATTGCTCGACTTGCAACCGTGCAATGGCATTTCTTCTTTTGGAATGTAGATGAATGAGAATGCATAGTACCAAACATCATCTTCCATGAATGGACCGGACAGGGCATCCGAGCCCGGCCTACAAAAGCCCGCAGACTCGAGCTGCCGAGCCGACAGCCAACTCAGATCAGAATCCCGAGTCGAAGCGCGTGCGCACTACGCTCCCCGGCGCAGGTTAGCACATTGGCCTTTATGTTCTGGGTCCTTCCTTCCGATCCTCCTCTCCTTTATCTTCCTTATCCAACCCTAGATGCCCCCTTCCCCCCCTCTTGGCCGCCTCTGCGCTCTCAGGAATCGAGATCTCGGATCGTCGCGCCTCTGCTTCATCGATTCAGCTCGCCGCGATCTCTCAGGTGATTGTTTCTCGGCCTTTTCAGCCAAGGATCGGCGATTCTCTGGCTGTTTTGCTTAATTTTGCGTGATTGATTGGTGCAGGAAATCGAGAATACGGTCAATCGGACCATATGTCTCCATAGCAGCGAAGAGCAGACGGATTTTTGAGTGGTATCTTCGCGGATTGCCCTCAAGTGGGTCGATTTCGAAGGAAATTTCAATTTTGTTATTGGCTGTTTCGGGAACCCTATCTATCGGAGGAGGTGAGAAATCAAGGTCTGATCGATCATCCGTTCATTGATAGCGGTGAACAGAATGATTTTCGAGCGGTAGAAGGGAAACCCAATTTCCTGCGTGATTTTGCACTGTAATCTCTCTCTTTCTTACTCGATGTGTATGAAATATCAATTTTTTTTGGAATTTCGAAAGTCCTAATTTTTTGCCTCAGCTTCTTGCTATCATAATTGCGGAAAGATAGCTTTTATCTGTCGTGTTTTGATAGCCAGTTCGTTCCTCAAAATATGCGTCCTGTTTGATTTTGCTAAAAAAGTTGAATTCATTGGCATTATGTTGCAGTTGTGGTTTTTAATTGACTTTTATTTCTCTTTACACAGTTCTCTTTGGTAAGATTTCAAGAGATTGGCTCAAGAATGCGAGGATACGAAGATGATGTAAGTGATACTCGGTAGTTTTTCGATTCGATCATAGTTTTTTCAAAGCATATATGAATTTTTCTGGGTTCGTATGTGCTAAAGAGAGGCTGGTTTTCAGGAGTACGAGGATTATGATAATTATGAGGAGGAAGGGTACGAGCAAGAGGAAGGCGGTGATGAAGAAGATGAATATGAAGAGGAAGAAGAAGAGCCAAAGCCCACCAAGGAGGAATTGGAATATTTGGAGTTGAGGCAGAAACTGAAGGAATCTATCAGGAAGCGGATGAAGAAGGCAGCTTCTGGTTCAGAAGAGATAAAGAAAGACAAGTGAGTAGTGATTCCCTCCAGCTTACATTTTCTCGTGATAAACACTGTTCTGGACATTCAATGAAATTACTACTCTTTGTGGAGACACCTTCGTGCTCGTCGACTTGTTCTATTCAGTTCTGTAAGCCCTTAGGATTCATTTTATGAAGTTCTAACCTTTCAACTTATTTTCACAGTTATGGCTCTTTCTTTGGCCCTTCTAAACCTGTCATTGCACAGCGAGTGATTCAAGAGAGCAAGTCATTGTTGGAGAATCAACATTTGGCTGCCCGATTGTTGAAGTCCCATCAGAATGTATGTACCCTTGATCTTTATCTTTGGACTTTACAATGAAGTGATTGCATTTGGCTATTACCCAAGTTTGTGCATTGCCCCCTTCCTATATACTTTTGTTTTGTTGGTAGAAACATAAATTAAAAGCACAAAATTGCTTGAATTAAACAGGAGTTAGACAGAGTCTGCTAGAACTATCAATTAATCATCTAATCAGAGAAAAGACTATCATTAAGCTGTCTTGATAGGTGAGACGAAGATTTTGCTATGAAAATATAATTTGTGAAAACACAATGTTTATCTCCTGTCTAACATAGTTGTGTGGAGTTTGTGACTCGTACATGCGGCTAGAAAGGTCAATAGCCAAATTTGCTTTCGAAATCTTGGGTTAAGTTGCTTTATGTTATCTGTGTTTCTGGGGCTTGCCTTGTTTCAAGCAGTTATACATATGTTCTGTGCATGGTGGGGATCGTGTGAAAATGATAGCCATTTATTCTGTAGTTCAATTTTCAGGCGATGAACATCATCTAAGAATTCTAATTTTCAGGGTAATAAGAGTTCTTCTTCAAGACCTGATGGTTCCAAGCCTGGAGTGCGTCCCCAAGCTCCCAGAGTAAGCCAGGTAATTGGACTCTGAGATTACTTTATTTTACGATTCTTAGAAGTTATAGTCATCATTTGATTAGTACTGACATATGACATGGTTTTGGACTATTTTCAGCTGAAACAGAGAGTTCAGAAAATAAAAGATACAAGGGACTACTCTTTTCTATTATCTGATGATGCTGAGCTCCCTGCCTCGCCCAAACAACCTCCACCACGAAGTATCCCTGCTCCCAGTTTGGGTATGTCATGATTTATGCTAGATCTGATTCGTGATCTTTCTATCATACTGGTATGAAACTTACTGAGTTCTTTTCTGTTGTTGCAGATGCTCGCTCAGCTAAATTATCGTCTCAGAGCAGACTTAACCCAGGGAGCAATAGCAGACATGTAAATGGTGGTCGTGAAGAAAGAAGACCAGCTTCATCTAATGGTCACAGTAACCCTAGACCAGGCTCCTCTAATGGTCACAGTAATAATAGACCTGGATCTGCTAATGGTTATAGCAACACCAGACCAGGCTCTGCTAATGGTCACAGTAACCTCAGACCAGGCTCCGCTAATGTTCACAGTAACCTCAGACCAGGCTCCGCTAATGGTCACAGTAACCTCAGACCAGGCTCCGCCAATGGTCACAGTAACCTCAGACCAGGCTCCGCTAATGGTCACAGTAATCTTGGAGCCGGACCAAATAAGTTGTCTTCTGCTAGTAAGCCTCAGATGGCAGCCAATAGGAAGCAGCTCGGTAGCAACAGTGGGAATGGGCCTGGCCGGCCTGCAGTTTCGAATGGGTTGCAACCAAAGAAGCCAATTCCACCCCCACAGAGATCTTCTCAAGGTTTGAAAAGCTCTGTTCCTGCTGGGGTGAAACCGCCAGCCACAAAGATGCAGTCCTCTGCTTCGAAGTACCAGGTGGAACCAAGAAGAAATGTGCAGCAACCAAACAAGGGCAAAATTTTATCTAAACATTCGGTTGCTTCGACTAGACCTCAGGTTCAAGCTCAGGTGATGGCACTTCTGCCTTGTTCCCCTTTGCTTTTTATGTGCAGATGAATGCTATGTTTAATGGTGTGCTGATTTCTGTCCGTGATGTTATTAGATGAGCAAACCTCAGAAGCAAATCCCCTCTCATAACAGACTGCAAGATCAGAGGCCCAAGAAAAGGCCCAGCAGACCATTCCCTGAAGACGACGATGACAATGATGCGGCCATCAGTATGATCAGAAAAATGTTTGGGTAAGCAAGAGTTCACTTAGTTTGCTTTTCAACACTGTTAGGAGAGGTAAAGAGAGGAGTGTAAGAAAAGTGAAATGCTCCCTCTCTCCTGGATGATCTCTGTAAAGGAGAGGGGAGGTGAGGAGTTTGGAGGAGGCCAATGGGTTTCTTCGGAACAAAGGAAAAATGCTTTCCTCTCCAAGTCCTCCATTCCTCATTCAAGAGGCTTTTGTCTGAGCCACAATTAGAGTTCTCGTCAATAACCGCGTTTATTTTTCGTTGCATCTGTTCTAATGGTACTTGATCTTCTGACTGGATTTTCTTTTTTAGATACAATCCGCAAAAGTTTGCTGGTCGTGATGAAGACGACAGTGATATGGAAGCAAACTTTGACGACATCATGAGGGAAGAAAAGAGGAGGTTCGTACCTATTCCCTGCCCTATGGACATAATTTTCTAGCCTCTTTATCTGTCTAGTAGTCCTTATTTCTTTTCCAAAACGTCAAACAACTGTTCACACGTCGTCTGATGTTGTTGGGTGGTGCAGTGCGAGAATCGCCCAAAAGGAGGACGAGGAACAGCTGCGCTTGATAGAGGAGGAGGAAAGGCGCGAACGCGAACGGATAAGAAAAAAGCGGAAGATGGGATAAAAGGCTAAGATGTTTCTTCTAGAGATTTGATCATCAGAAGGCGTGTCTTGTAATTGGTCCATCTCTCTCTAATGGAAGCAATATCTTCTTCTGGTGAAGTCGATTTATTTTTCAATTCTTAGGAAAGAAAGAATGTACAGCAGTTTACTGAAATCTTTTTTTCTTAGGGAAGGTGTACTCTTTTTTTTTGACCGGAATCACATCAATTTGCCCTCCTGGCCAAAAAGGCCTTGCTTTTCGGAGATAATAATGATAAGGGTTAATAATATGGAAAAAAAAAATCCTTTCACATTTTATTAATAATTTTAGCATGATTTTTTTTCTTAACTTATTAAAAAATGCATGAACTATCGATTCGATAACAATTATATTATAACGTTAAATTTTTTATTAATTTAGACGAAATCGATATAACAATTGATGATTCTAATGGTGTCGGCGATCCTAATTGAGGTTGGTGACCTGAATTGAGACTCTCACCCCTAAAATCAGGAGAACCTCTCGATTGGACGCACTCTGGGGTTGGTTGGGATTGCGCACGACTCCAAATCAACTATTTTTTATTTTATTGCGCAAAAAAAAAAAAAGTCGGCTGAAGTCGGAGGACGTGATCGGAGGTTCCAGTAGAATCCCGTCCGAGCGGGACAACGTGTAAGTTGGCCGTTATCTTTGGCGGAAGAGAGATGCTCTCTCTCCCACACGCGGGCGCACACAGTGACTGAGCTCTGCTGCATTCGCCTCAATAATGGAGGCTCTGATGATCAATGCCGTGACACCCTCGCTGGCGCGGTTCCCGAGCCGCAGGGTGCCCGCGCAGAGCCACCAGAGACCTTCCAATGTCTTCGCACTCTGCTGTTGGAGGTAAAGCAACCAACTCCTCCCTTCTTCTTCTTCTTCTTCTCGAAGTACACCGAGAGGCCGAACACGGGAAATCGGAGCTGCGAGTCCCTGCTTTTGGATAGTTGATCGAGCTCGTTTGGCTCGGAGCTACTCAAATTCTGTAATTTCGCTCATTGATACTGATGCCTGCCAGTTGGGGAGCACAATTTAGTGTCAAATCTCAATGTATCCGTAGATATGCGCGTACGATCATACCTGCCAGTTAAGGTTCACTGCTACTGCTTTCACATTAGACGGTGAAATCGGATTCAGCGAAGCTCATCTTGACATCCTCAACTCGGAAAAGATTGCTGGACGGAGAGATGATAGTCCGCTGTTAATAATTCTCGATTCCAGCGCTTTCCATTAGCTGCCGATTTCACTTTCTCGGTTGGAATATCGAAGTTTTCAGCTCAATATTGGGTATTGGTCTTATTCTCAGGAAGGATGGGGAGACCAATGAAATATCTGGCACTCCTCTGCACATGGAGTGAGTGTTTTCCTTGTCTTCATGTGTGTTAAGTTGCAACAGACATGTCTTTACATCTTACATGTGAATTCGTAGGTTAGAAAATCGTGGAGATGGGGACCCGTCTGAGGTATTCTTTCTCCAGCTGTTTCTGTGTTCAAAATCACACGGAATCTCCTTATTAGAAAAAACAGCCTTCGTACTGATTATCTGTTGCATATTTCCAGGAGAGATTTCAACCTTCTAATGTGGAATCGGAAGCAAAGCAGAAGGACATTTGGGGGCTTTTCAAAGAGGCTCAACAAAGTCTTCTATTTTCTTGTGTTTCCTTTTCTCTTCTCTTCGTATTTGGCTGTACAATTATGGTGTCAATTCATTCTCAGATGGTCTCTCTCAGATATACTGTACTTAAACAAGCAACGCATCAAAGCTTTAGAGGAGCTGGATCGAGCGTATAGAGAGAAGCAACTATTGCTTGACAAGATAGAGCAGCTAGAGGCTAAAAAGCAAGCTGGTGTTGGACGAGGTACTACCTTTGCAGGCTCATTGCCCTTGTACGGTTGGGACATGATGTGGCATATTTTAGTTAACAATCTTCTTTCATGTATACATTGTCAAATTGAACCTCATATTCTTGGAAAGACTATGCCAGACATTAAAGTTGATTAATTTACTTTGAGAGGCGGTAAAGATGACTGACTATTCCTTTCAGAGAATAACTCGTGTGAAGTGGGAATGAGTATAGATATCCAGATGGTAAATAGAGCCTTAAGATGGTGCAAAGCATATGATTCACGAAATCTCTTGTTATCTGCAACCGGTACTTGAAAGGAGATTCCTTCTTTGACTTTGACGGTTTGACCTCCTTTTTTTTATTCCAAATGCTTAGATTGACCCCCTTCAAGAATTGCCTCATCTAGTCTCCCAAAGAAGCAATTATTTCTCTCTTTTTCTTTTTATTCCCTTATTTCTTGTTTAATGTTGCTGCTCAAAATGCATCAGATAACCTATCGATCTGCTGGGAGTTGCTGCTCCGGATAGACTCCATGGTTCTGACTGGCTTAGTTAATGTGGAGGAGGCATCCAATTTGAGGAAGTTAATCATGGAATCTAGAGCTATTACAGCTGATATCTTCTCTGGCATTCTGGACAAAAGACATGCTGAACTTCTTGCAGAGGTCCGCAACTTTGCCAATGGAAGTAGGAGGTGAGGCTGACTGGAAGTAGTCGCCATATTTTTCCTTCTAGTGACTTCTGTCACTGAAACTGAATCAGGATTTATATTGATAATGAACCTCTGCATCATGTGAAAAGTGATAGATGCTTGAAGTTAGATCACTTTAAGTTTCTTCTTTTGCTTCAAAGATTTTCTCACTTAAGTTACTGATATTCCACATTTGGCTATCATTCAGGAAAGGCTTCCACATTGTCCATATATGCACTGAAATGGAACCACTGGTCTCAATCGGATCTTTGGCATCATATGTGACAGGCTTGAGTCGTGCCCTTCAAAGAAAGGGCCACATGGTTGAGGTTATTTTGCCAAAGTAATTGTCTCCATCCTTTTCTATACCAAGGGCTTTTTATGAGAGTGAGAAATTTTCAAGCAAAATAATAAATCAAGTGAATTCCACTAATTTGCTTTTTCACTCTTGGAACTGTTTCTTAAAACTGATTCATGGAGCATTTGTTGTTAGAGAAGGTATTAATCTAGAGAAATATCGGTTGAGCTACAGAAGTTTTTCTTTTTTTCTCCCCTCCTTTTGACCTTTATATTGTTTTGATAAAAGCTTAGGAGGTTGGTAATTTATAGAAAATAGCCATGGTTGCTACAGAAAGCTAAGTTTGTATCAGAAACGTGAAGTACTTAAGTCTCTTCTTATTTGTAATTTGTTCTACTTATCCCAAAAAAAAAAAAAAAATTCCACTTTAAGTTGATTTGCTATTGTTCAACTTCTTATTTTGAAAAAAGAAGAATTGATTGAAATAGGTATGCAAGCCTGGACCTGGATAAAGTTGAAGGCCTGAGAGAAATCAAGGCAGAGTCTTACTCATACTTCAATGGGCAACTTCGTGGGAACAGAATCTGGACTGGGTTAGTCTCGATTACTCTTCTGTTAAGTCGCTTTTAATTTTGCCTTCGATATAATCGTTTTAATGTTGCCATCTACGGAGCAGAAATGGTAATAGATGCTTAAGCTGTTGCTTTTGAAGATGTGGAATTTTCTTCATAATATGAGATTTGGAAATAAAAGATATTGCCTTTTCCTGTCTGCAGTGTTATCTATGGAATTGGAGTGACTTTCATAGAACCTTTGTATTACTCGTCATTTTTCAACCGAGATAGGGTATATGGCTACTCAGATGACTTTGAACGGTTAGTAATGTGGTTACTTTTTTATGTCATCCTTTGGAAATATTCTGTTGCATTAGTTGAGTTATCTTGTATTTGATCTATAAAATGCATTTTTCATTTGCCCTATAGAAGGCATTTGCATGTAAAGATCATTATGATTTCCCTTCCAAGGAGTCAAAAGTCCTGAAGTCTTTCTTAAATGTACTTCTATATGGATACTTCATAGTTCAAATTACTCCTGGCTGCATTCAGGTTCATTTATTTCTCCCGTGCTTCGTTAGATTATTTGGTTAAATCTGGAAAGAAGCCTGATGTGATACACGTGCACAATTGGGAAACTTCAGTTGTAGGGCCACTTTTCTGGGATATATTTGTTAAACAGGTGACTTAAGATGCTTTTGGTTATCTTATTGTACTTTTTGTTCATGTACCATCATTTATAGCAATTATTGGTCTTACTTCTTCTTCTTGTATTACTCTAATCAAGTGATGGGTTAGTACCATGAAGAGATTTTTCTATATTTTTCTTCATCAGGTACATGTTTAAGAGTGTCCCTTTGATTGGATTCCGTAAGTGGTAATGCTTTAGCGTAAAGATGAGTCCATGGTTTTTCCCTTTCCTGCACAGCAACCATATAGAGAAAATGACTTCTATAACAGCGATGTGGGTGGGTTTCATACCTACCTTAACTAGGGAGAAGCATATTGATTTTAGCCTTGTATTTACTGTAAATGGTTCTTACCCTCTTCGTTTTCTTCCCTTCCATCTAAGCACTTGTTTTTGTGTCCTGGCTTAACTGGCCATTCAGAAAAAATAACAGAATGAACGATTATCGTATTCTTCTTTCATTTGTGATAGTGACCGATACAAAGACTAAGGGTCCAGAATGGAAAAGTATATTTTGCGATCTATTTGTTTCTGTTAAATACAGTTGAGGAGTCTGGACATTCTTTATTGAATGCAGAAAATTCGGTCATCTTCTTTAGCTGTCCTACGAGAATTTATATGTTGGTCTTAACTACTCTTCGATGACTCTGAAAACAAGTCATGAATGGTTCCCATGTTCTTTTCTTTATTTGTGCCGCGTGCACGAGCGCGCGCGCGTGTATATAATTTTTCCTCGAGCTTCATTGGGGTTTCATAGCTTCTATTCCTCTTAAGCATTCTAGTAAACTTTGTGTTGGCCTGTGCTTCTAGGGACTTGAAAGCACAAGAATAGTACTTACATGCCATGACCTTCAGTCGCAGGCAAGTTGCCACATTCCCCTTCTCTTTTCATTTTATATGTGAATTCTTTCATTAATTTAGTTTGGTATTGCTAGTGTCTCGAGCAACCTGATAAGCTAGCACTATGCGGACTTGATCCTGCTCAACTTCACCGTCCAGATCGTCTCCAAGATAATGCCAAGGCATCACTTGTTAACTTGTTGAAGGTAAGTTCCATGTGAAGACAATGACTAAAATCCATTGCTGCCTTTAAAAAAATTGCAACACATGATAGTAGTAAACGTTACTCTCAAATCAGTTTGATTAAATTGCAAAAGTTCTGGGTTTTAGAGGGACCTTGAGTATATATAGAAACGTGAGCATCTCCAATTTGTTGATCATGTCTTTCTTTGTAAATTTGCAGGGTGGAGTTGTTTACTCAAATAAAGTGGTGATAGTGTCCTCCTTTCATTCAAAAGGAAGGATTATTCGTGACTTCAGCCATGGATTAGAGCCTACATTAGCAATACACAAGTAGTGCTATAATTAATCCATTGTTCTATGCCTATTTCATCCCCATCTCTTTCATGCAAACTAGTCGTTTGATTCCACTACAGTGCGTATAGAGAGCCAATTTCCTGACCTGTTGGATTTTTTCCCTTGTGTACCTCTTTTCATAGAGAGAAGTTGCTGGTCACTCCTCCAGGATTTGACAACTCAAAATGGGATCCTTTTACGGACAGATTTCTTCCCAAAACCTATAGTGCAGATAATATGGAGGGTAAAGTTGTCTGCAAAGTTGCATTGCAGCAGCAAGTGACCTTACCTGCTAATGCTTCAGTCGCACTTGTGAGTGCTGCTCCTCTCATATTATGTTTGTCTTTGTGACAGGTGCTGACCATTCTTGTTCATTCATGCATTTTTAGAGGGGACTGGTAATGAGGAAAAGCTCTTTCTATATGAACTGAACATCAAATCGGGTAGCTCATATGTTGGATTTTTCATTTGAACCAAGTTAGTTGATATCTAACAAGATTATTATATGGAGGTGGCAAATGAGACTAATTTATTGTTGTATTAATCAATCCTCCCGACATCTTTACTCATAAGTTTAGGACAGCATGAACAAGGAATAATGGAAATTTTAATTTCGGATGAGCTATGTTGGTTGGTCTTTTATTATTTTTTAGTTTTTCAAAAAACCATACACTTGAGCTAAGGCTAGCTTGTTTAGGACTTTTTTCCTTAACTTTGTGTCCATCTTACATGGTACAACTCTTAAATAATGTACAAAATCACCTTCCACCAGGTTGGATGCATCTTAGAAGAAGTATCAGATATCGATCTCAAAGCTCTGAAGAAAATTATTTGGGGCAACACAAAGAAGAACGTTCAGGTTAGTCAATTTGTGATACATTATGCTTTCATCTCTAAGGAACAAAGAGAGAGAGAGAGAGAGAGAGAGAAATAGTCCACGAATAAGTTGATGGCAACCATAAACTGCCATAAGTACTCTGCTCTCAATTTGGCATTTCCTTTTTTGTATATATTCATAAAGAGCTTTGCAAGATTTTCCTTTAGTATCCTGTAGAAACTATAATCATCACACAAGTATGCGATTTTCATGGTGAGTTTAACATGCTTAAGTGATCCCCCGCAGTTTATCTTCACGAGGATGGGCAAAATGCAGAGTCCTGATAAGGTTCTCGAATCCTTTGTGGAAGAAGTCAAGGTATGTGAACTACAGAACTTGCTTTTTGAACATTTATCATATATCTTGTCATTATCACAGCATATGATAAAGTATTTGTTTGCCTGGTACAATATAAGCTTTTGTTTTACATCACAATGACCGTAGGATGATAAAAATTGAAGTTACTGATCTTTAAGCTGCATAGACCATAATGAAACAACCGATCATGTGATGATACCCAACTAATCTAACAGATATTAGAAAGCAGCTGACAAATCCTATCCTGCAATGAAACTGTATTGTGAGAACATTTTTTTTACGCTCCTATCTTTTATGTAACTTCACATTGGAAATGCTATTTAACTTGTCAACAGGATAAGAACGTGAGATTTATAAACAGGGATGATGAGGCTTTATTGCATTTGATCTGTGCGGGATCTGATATAATTTTGTGTCCCCAGCATGATCCTGTGCACCAAGTACCGGTACGTTTTGGTCACATAGATCATGTTTATTTATTTACTTTAGTGCATCGATATGTAATCTGAGAATTTTGTTTTCCTGACCGGTCATAGATTGAAACTCTGTACTTGCAAATTTTAGAGCAGTACTTAGTGTAGATTCAATCTAGGTTTTTGGATGGGGGAAGAAAACATGATTGAGTTGCAGAAAAAGGAGTTCGGGGAAAGGGGAGGATCGCAAATAACCGGGATGAGTTCATACAATATATTTCAGGTTCAATTGCAATCAAGAAGCGGCCTATTGTTTATTGGCAAAAAACATGAGGACCTCAGAAATTAGGAAACATAAAGTAATGGAGAACAGAATACATGAGTATGGTTATCGTAATTCGGGAAAATAAAAGCAGTACTGGTTCCTACGGTAATGTTTGGTAAAGTGAAAATCAAATACTGGAAAGTGTTATGTTCGGTTGATTTTCTTCTGTAAGCCCTAAACATCCACTTCTATGTTTCTTGAGTCTCGAGGTTGATCCTATCATATAAATTTTGCCAGCTAAAGGCATTGAAGTATGGAGCTGCTCCAATTGCATTGATTGCTGATGATGATCGATTCAGGTATGATGCTTAAAGAGATTTTGGAAGTATCAAACTTGTGAGACACTAAATTCAATCTCGGTTTATGACAGACACTTTGTAGATCACGAATATGAGACCTCAAAGTACTCGCGGTTCATCCCTTCTACCTTTGGAAACATGTCAATCAGCCAAGCCATAGACGAAATGGTAAGAATTCTACCCTCATATCTTCACATCGATTTCTTTCTGAAACATAATTCACTTTCCCTTGTTCAGATTAGCAACCCTTCCAAATGGAAGCGAAATATAGCAGAAGCAATGGAGAAGGACTTCTCCTGGGACGCAGAGTGCTCCAACGTGCACATTTCAGCTTATGAAGCCGTAAAGAACTTGTAAATGTGGTTTAGCTATACTGTAAACTACGCGTTCATGTAATCATCGAAAAAAGAAAAAATAATAACAGACATGCGAAGATATCAGATGGCCGGATGTATTTTTTGACCGAAAGGAATAATATATAGAAGATCACACATCTGTAAATTTTTATGTTCGATACAGTATTTATCGACTCATCGGAGCTATGGTAACGGAAAGCCATGTCAGTTTTCCATTTTCATGGGAGCAAACACTACTTCCCAGTTTTCTTTTCTTCAGTTGTAATTATTAACAGAGAAGAAAATGATTGGTAGAGCTTCCATCAGAAGTCGCCGATGGCCAAGAATCCGGCTATCGGTTTAGCATGAGATTAGTTTATCTTCTTCGTTCGTACTTCCCGGGGAGAGGATCGTCAAATTATCTTCGTGTGTTTGGCCTAAACGGCCCTCCACCAGTCCATGTATTTTAAGTTCCGACCAATGTTAGGCCAACGGGCCTATGTTCGGTCTTGTTGAGTCTGTTTACTATGTAAAATGACCCAACAACACAATTACCAATAAATGACCATCCACACGTTTGGCACCTTGTTGCCAAGCAACGTGCTTTTCCACCACACTTGACATTGATATGTTTGGTTTTAGAGTTTAATTGAGTTGAGTTTTGGTTTTACTTAGTTTGTAATGATTATGTTGTTGAATTATGAAAAAAAAATGTGAAAAAGTAATAAATAGTTGAGATAAAATAATGGTTGTGTTATTTGAATTGCGAAAAAAGTAATGAATATTTGAGAGAATTTAATATTAAAAATTAAATTTAATGATTAAAAAAATTAAAGGAAAAAAGGAAAAGTAATAATTATAACTTGAGTATAATTAAAAACAAACAGCCCTTAGCCTCGTCGATGGAAGCCTTCATGCGAGAGATTGAGAGTGCGTTTGGATTGAGAGTTGAGTTAAGTTGAGTTTTGGTTTTAATTGGTTTGTAATGATTGTATTGTTGAATTATGAGAAAAAGTGTGAAAAATAATAAATAATTGAGAGAAAATAATGATTAAGTAATGATTGTGTTGTTGAATTGTGAAAAAGTAATGAATAGTTGAGAGAATTAAATATTAAAAATTGAATTGAATGGTTAAAAATATTTTAAAAATAAAAAAGTAATGATTGTGATGTTGAATTTAAGATAAGTTGAGTTGAGTTGAATATTTTTCCCAAAACAAACACACCCTGAGAGTGCGTTTAGATTGAGAGTTTAGTTGAATTGAGTTTTGATTTTAATTGGTTTGTAATGATTGTATTGTTGAATTATGAGAAAAAGTGTAAAAATAATAAATATTTGAGAGAAAATAATGATTGTGTTGTTGAATTGTGAAAAAGTAATGAATAGTTACGAGAATTTAATATTAAAAATTGAATTGAATGGTTAAAAATATTTTAAAAATAATAATAATAATAATAATTGTGATGTTGAATTGAAAATAAGTGAACCTGAGTTGAGCTGAATTGAACATTATTTATAAAATAAACACACCCTGAATTATCGAAGTAAGACATTATTTCTGCAACGACTGGATGGCAGGGAGTTGGTTTACTCTGCCATTGTATGTTCATATCTACCAATCGGTTTGGAGTGTTTGGTGATAGTGTTGACCTTCCTTAAACCACCTTTTCATTGTCCTTTTCTCTTGTTTTGTACGTGGGCTTTGGCATGTTTTATCCAAAAGGAAATTCCATAGACCTTTTATTTTTTCATGTATCTATACTGCGTGTACTTATTTAAGGGAGAGTTGTGTTATGTAACTATCCGCTTGAAAGTACAAAAAATAAATATTATAAATTTACTAAATCACTCATTTAAATAAGTATCATCTAAATAGAAAAAAACTGATTTTGAATATTTTCTTTCAAGTTTCTCCCATGTTAAATTTTTTTCTCTCCTCTCTCTCGTAACTTAAATTCACCATAAATAACTTTTCATTATTTTTACTATTTTTTATATTATTTACAACGAAGTTAATATATAAAAGTTCGCATGTTACGCATGGCATATTAGAGATCATAAAACGAAATATAATTTATGCAACATCTGTCATAGGTGGCGATGATTTTCAATATGTAATTATTTTTTATTCAGCGCATAGAGTGGGTCATTCTCTAGTACCATCTTATATTCAAGTTCTTCTTAATTTAAATTAAAGACAAATCAGATCAATAAAGAATAAAATTGTTCCTTTTGTAAATTTTATAAAATTGTTCATTCTGTAAAATTTTTCTATTCACAAGATTCGAACTCGAGTTTCACTTAAAAGAAGAGACACCGAATCATCTGAACCAACTCAAGTTGCTAAACCTCTATTTAATTACATGTGAAATTAGTCATGGAGGCCATGCGCTGTATGGGATAAAACGCTATCTATTTTTTTTCTCTTTTAACGATATGATTACATATATGCGTGTCTTAAACAATATATATTAATATATATTATTTTGGTTTATATATTTTAAATATATTAATATTGATGTGATCAAAACAAATTTAACTTAAATAAAAAAGCAAGATTATTAAAAATCATTTAGATAATATAAGTAAAAAAAATTGAAAAATTAAAGATTCAAATTAGTACATTACTACATAAGTTATACAATAGGCAAATTGAAAAACTCATGTTCGAAAATTCTAAAAACTCACATCCACCCTAGCCAAAAAAAATCATGTTCTCTAATTTGAAAAGAGATTGTGCACGTGGCATAAAATAAATAAATAAAAGGAGATTATGCACTAAAAAATTAAAATGGAAATTTTTTTGTTCAATATTGGTAAGATTCATACAAGTTACATCAAATCTTATGTTGACCACATACATAATATCGGACGACTCAAAACTTCTAAAAGATTTTGAGTGTGAAAAAAATACATCGATAAACTCACGTATGTGTCTAATGGTTGGCAGATCGACTAAAATAAACTCGTTTGTGTGTGAAAGTTCAAAGAACTTGCGTCCAGTAGTGACAATATTTTTTCAAAACCAGATCGATTATAGTCTATGTGTGGTAATTTCTCTATTTGAAAAACAAATATATAATTGATCATATATATGGAAAACATGATTAATTTTTTTTGAAAGACAAATATGATCTTAACTAATTTTTTTATCTGGATCTTTTCATAAAATATTTTAATATTTTCAAAAGATAAAAAATTGGTTTTGTTAAAAATATTTTAAAAAATAGTACAATTGTTTTATTTTTCATAAAATATTTGTAGAAAAATAGAGAAAATAATGACTATCACTGATTCCATAAATCTATATCTATATGATTTTAAAATAATAAATTTCGTTTTGAAAAAGCTCAAAAAAAGAGAAGAAAATAACAACTGATATCACAAATTTATATATTTATATGTTTTGAGAATTTTAAAAAATAAAAGTTAAAAACTTATTTTTTAAAAAAAGTTCAAAAAACTTGAGAAAATAGTGATGCGTCAAACACAACAAAAATTTATATATTTTAAAATTAAAATTTTGCTAAAAATAGGCTTAAAAACCGAGATAGTTCTTATTCAGCAATCCATACATTTTGCAACTGTCTGATCAGGTCCATCATATTTTCACTTTATTATATTATATATTCATATTAATATATTAATAAAGATATAGTTTCTATTTCGAATTATGATCATCTATTTAAAAAAAAACACATCTTAATCATTCTTTTGCCAAATCGGATATTTATTTCAAAGGGGGGGTTTTACCTAAAATGGTCAATGGTTTGTCCGTTTTGTCAAATATATCCCATACTTTACCTTTTGCATCAAATTTATCCCGGCGTTATCTTTTCCGTCGACATCTAACGGCCGTGCTGACGTGGCACGTGGAGAGATAGTGGGCCACACTTGCCACGTAGGCGCCACGTCAGCACGGTCGTTAGATGTTGACGGAAAAGATAACGCCGTGATAGATTTGATGCAAAAAGTAAACCATGTGATAGATTTGATAAAAAAAAAGTATATGATAGATTTGACAAAACGGACAAATCATAGGCCATTTTAGATAAATACCCATTTCAAAAATCAACAAATCTTCAATGTAACCTTCTTAAAAGATATTCAGAGCTATTTTTATGTTCCAACGGGATTTTTTTTGGTAAAAAAAGAAAATACACGAATTTTGTATCAGATTTTATTTTATTATATAGATATATTATAATCATTAAAAAACATATACTTTTTTTCTTTTGCTTAATTCCATTAAAAAAGTATATACAAAGCATAAAACTGAGAATGCAAAAATGTCAAAGCGGATAACTCGGATGTGTCCAAGTCAAACCAACCGGTGAACCAACAAACAATCCCTTAATAACAGGGAAAAATTATTTACCAAAAAAGAAGAAATCAAAAAGGGGGAAAAAAAGAATTACAGTGAGGAACGAGCGATAATATTTATTATTTATTGACCTCTCTCTCTCTCTCACTCGTCGTTCCGACTCTGTCTCTCTCGGGGGTCGGGGAAGGGGCTGTCACGTTAGCAGCTTTTTATGTTTGCGTAGTTGAGATGGAAATACAAGACAGCCCCTGCCGCACCAACACGACCCAGAAGCCGAAGACGAAGACGAAGACGACGACGGCTTCGGCTGTTGAATTCCCGCAACAGAAGCAGAGGCAGCCCCCAGAGCCCAGACCCACCAATAAGGAGCACAAGGAGGAGGGAGAGAAGCAATCTAATCAGAAGAAGCCCCGTTCTAATTCCTCAGACATGGCGAGGAGACCACCAACTGCTGATGATCCCCTGACCAACCCTTCATGGTTCACCCCCAAAAGGTTAAACCCACTTTACTTTTCGCCTCGAATTCCGCTTCCAACCCATCCCCCATTCCCCCACCCCCCCTTTCTCTTGTGGGTTCCGGTGGCTTAGATGAATTATAGTTTCGATTTTTGGGAGAAGCTCACTAGGGGTCTGGGTTGTTAGAACTTAGAATGCTTTCTATCAGCTGCAGACGCCGGAGTTTGACTTAAAATTCAAATTTGGTTATTTTCTGAGGTTTGGTGGCTTGGATGAATGGAAGTTCGATTTTTGAGAAGAACCCACTATACTATTTTAGCAGTTTGGCCTTGCAGAAGAGAAATTTGGGGAGGGGATCTACTTGTTATCAAGTACTTTTTAAAATTGAGTCCACCGTCTCCCAAGCTGATACTTTATAGATGAAAATTCTGCTAGTGGGAGTGAGCATAAGCTTATTGCTATTGAGTCACTGATCCATTAGTAGGGCAGTAAAAGGTATAGGATTGTCATCTGTTCTATGGTGTTATGGTGTTATTGCCTATTGTCTGCTAAAGAGCTATCGATGGCTGAAGTCTAATTCTTTTTTGGGATGCGGGACTAGAGCTAGGTGCTTTGTTTAGCATGGAGGTTGGAGCAAATTCTGCTGCGGGCCAATTGGTTATTAGAGTTTTGAGTTCCTTATGAACTGTTGAGTTCAAGTTGTATGATTGGGATTCTTGATGGCCGAGGGCTATATGTGATTGTGATACTTTGTGCTGGAAGAGATACTTACTTCGTTCAGTTCATTAGCTTTAGGTTGTTCTATCAAAGAAAGTGAACTGAGTTGTTAAGAGAATCTTATTTGATCATTCTATCAGCATGCTGGACGTGTCAATGGTTTAGTGGGTTATCTCTACTGAAAATAGTCTAGTGTGGGTGCGCTTTTGAACGAAAACTTACTGCCTTGCGACTGTAGATCGTGTTATTGTATTTTGCTGCGTTCGGTCCTTGAACTAAATTGATTGAATTGCACATCCAGTTCCAAAGATTTGATTTAAATTGTGGATGATGCTCCTTTTGCAGGCTGCTCATAATATTCTGTGTGATCAACATGTTGAATTATGTTGATCGAGGAGCGATCGCGAGCAATGGTGTGAATGGAAGTCGTGGTACATGCACAGAGAAAGGAATTTGCACGTCAGGAACAGGAATCCAGTAAGACTTGTTCGTCTTTTGTTGATTATGCAGCTTTATCTGTTCCCTTTTGATCTCCCACAGTAACTTTGAGTGTGAAATTATTAACATAAGTGTAATCTTGTTGATAATTATGTGATCTTGCTAATAGACTTAATGTTAAAATATGTAGTATTAGTCTTGGTCATTTTCTTTTATGAGACGGCCAATGCTTAATTCAAGTTAGCACAGTTTGTGGTTCTACTTAGTTGTTGGATAATATGATTATTCTCTTAACCATGTTGGGCCCTCTTGGGCTTGCATTATCCTCTTTATCACAGGGGTGATTTTGACTTGAATAATTTTGAAGACGGTGTTTTGTCGTCCGCATTCATGGTTGGGCTTCTCATTGCTTCTCCAATATTTGCATCTTTGGCAAAAAGGTAATACTTCTGGTGGCACATTTAAGTTAAGCTTTTGCTTGGGAGTTCAATCTTGTGAAAGAGTATAGTCCGAGTTCTATTGGACAATCATTCTGTTAAGGGTATGGAAACTTCGGGAAATCAATTAAAACTGATTTCATGAATTTTTGCATGCATTTAATGGTTGTAACATTTTTGAGAGCATAATATTGTAAAGAGAACATTACTTTGCTAATATAACCTTATAGGTTAGTGGATTTCATCACATTCTGGTTGCCAATTTTTTGCTGGTTTGTTTGAATTCTGTGCCTCTCATATGGTCCAAAACTCTATCTATATGCAGCATCAATCCATTTAGGCTTATTGGAGTTGGACTTTCGGTCTGGACTTTTGCTACGGCTGGGTGTGGAAGTTCTTTCAGTTTTTGGTCAATCGCCATATGCCGCATGTAAGTTAAGGGAAGTTCAACATTCAAAAAATAAGTTATCAGAAGAGGAATCAAACTACCAGTTTTTGGCCTGGTCTTGAGCCTGTGGTAATATGTACCTGACTTGTGGTAACCAGACTGGACCAGTCACAACTGAACGACTACTTTCTTAAT
Organism: Punica granatum; assembly: GCF_007655135.1. Classification (NCBI taxonomy): domain Eukaryota; kingdom Viridiplantae; phylum Streptophyta; class Magnoliopsida; order Myrtales; family Lythraceae; genus Punica; species Punica granatum. Next base: position 8,803,374 of record NC_045129.1, read on the forward strand.
TAACCTGGGCAATTATAAAGGTTTTTATGTTTTTAATACGATTGTTGAAATAAGCAGTTTGTACACCCTGATCCGCCTATAGGACCTAAGACCGCATGCCTTGTTTGACCATTTCAAACTGCCGATTCTATGAATTTAGACTATTTAGTGTTGATGAATGCATTTAATCTTCTCCTTTCAGGTTGGTTGGTGTTGGCGAAGCTTCTTTCATCAGTCTTGCTGCACCATTTATTGATGATAATGCTCCTGCAGCTCAGGCATGTAAAATCTGATCTTCTCTTATTCGTTTTCATATTTAATTGGCAAAAGTCTCCTTTTGTGTTTGTTGTATCATATATATGTACCTGGTATAATAATAACAATTTTTTTATTTATAATTTTGCACTAGAAAACTGCATGGCTGGCAATGTTTTACATGTGTATACCCACTGGAGTTGCTTTGGGCTATGTATACGGTGGATTTGTGAGTATTCTCTCCATAGTGATTCTAATTTCTAGTTTTATTCTCTGTTTAATATGGCAAGATAAACTCAACAACATGTAGATGGCAAATTTTGTATTTTTCTTCTAACGAGTGGACTTCAACTTCATTTTTTGATTTTACTATATCCATTTTTGTGAAAAAATTTTAATGGCAGGTTGGAAATCACTTAAATTGGCGGTATGCATTTTGGGGAGAGGCCTTGTTGATGCTTCCATTTGCTGTGTTGGGATTTGTGATGAAACCTTTGCAGTTAAAAGGTGCATTGATGATCAGCTTAAATAAATAATCAGTGTCGAAACAACATGATTTTAGACCTGGCCCTTTTTCTTCACAGGTTTTGCTCCTGCTGGATCGAAGAAGGCCGCATCTGTTGTGACAGCTGATGCTGTCAGTGAAGGTGCTTCCCAACATTTACATCTCTTGAGTGAAATTTTTGTCCTTAGCACTATTTGATATTTGTTATCGAGGCAAGATGTCTATTTCTTCTAATCAGACAAGTTCTTATCCTCCTTTGTGCTGAATATGTTGCTCTTGCAGAAGTCTCAGACTTGAATGGAAATGTGGGAGGTAGCAGCAAAACAGCCAATAAGACTTCCAAGTGAGTTTAATTGCCTATTTATGTCTCTTGTTATATATGCAAGGGAAGGATAATGAATCCAACTGGAGCCCTAAGCATTAGTTGTTACTTGTGAAATTAGCAAGTGAGGATGTTGCCAACAAAACTGAGAGAGAAAAGGCAGCTTATAAGATTAAGTTGTTATAACTTTTTCTGAAGTCTGAGTGAGTGCATATAATAAACATGATCCTCCATGAAAAAACTTGGTTGGAGTTCAAGGTATGCAAACCCATATCTGTGAAAAAAGGTTGAAACTTCCTCAAAATGAATGTTTTTAGTTTGAAAGTTCTCTTTTATTGGCATTGGATTGAAGGGGAATGGCAGTATGTCAATGAAAATTTGAGCTTCTTTTTTCCGCTGTTCTGTGCATCAAGAATTTCTACAAGAATGTACATATTTGAAGGGGAAAATATTAATACCAGATAAACAATCAGAAATTGCCTCCTGAGCTGATGAGTTATGGAGAAAGATCAAAATGTGTGAAGGGAATCTAAAATAATTTGCAAGGTCCTTCTTTTTCCTTTTCTGATCCACACTTTATTTGTGCGGCAGGTTGGATACTACTTCTGGGCTTTGGTTCCAGTTGTCGAGATTTATGAATGACATGAAAGCGCTTCTCGTTGATAAAGTTTATGTCGTGAATGTTCTTGGTATTTCCCTTCAAGTCTCCTTACCCACATATTACTATCATATGTTCCATTTTCCTCTGGTTGCTGTGAAGAGAAGTGCATTACATGAGTAAGTTACTTTAAGTTTCAATATTTGTAATTTCAATTTTTGACAGGTTATATAGCCTACAACTTTGTTATTGGAGCTTACTCGTACTGGGGCCCGAAGGCTGGTTATAACATTTATCATATGGTATTGGTCTTTGTCCATTATTTATGTGTATTTCTTGTGAAAGCAGGCTTTAGCTGTTATCTTAGTTCCTTTTATTTGGTTGATACTTGGTAACCACACTCACTAATTTTCTGACATTTTTGTGATTTCCAATTGCAGAAAAGTGCTGATATGATGTTTGGAGGGATCACAATAGTTTGTGGGATCTTAGGAACAATAGCAGGAGGATTCATTCTCGACCGAATGACTGCGACGATATCTAACGCTTTTAAGGTAATTATCTTAACTCCTAATTTGACGCATCTTTTCCTTGAGGGAGGGTGGTGTGGGATAAAATTTGTCAAGGATATGGGAATATGAATGTGCCCATTCTCCTTATACACTAAAAAAAAAAGGGAAGGAAGGGGGGGGGGGGGGGGGGGGGAACAAAACAACTTTTTTTGTGCTGGAAAAGCTCCTCCAGAAAAGTTAGGTGAAAGTGAATCATGTAAATTGCATAACATTTTACAAGTTGCTCTTGTTGCTTTGTCTGGCAGCTTCTTTCTGGGGCAACGTTGCTGGGAGCAGCATTCTGCTTTGGTGCCTTCTGTATGAGGAGCTTGTTCGGTTTCATGGTCCTCTTCTCAGTGGGCGAACTTCTTGTATTTGCTACACAGGTACTTCCTTATGAGCTTTCATAGAATTATTAGTCTGTCTGTAGAATTCTGTTTTTCCCTCACCGTATTGGGATGATAAACTTACTTGTTTCATCCGTTTAGAATCATTTTTTAATTGGTTGGTCTCATTATTTCCCGGGAAAAGATCTACTTGTTTTGACGGTTTTGCCTGTTGGTTAAATTGATTGATCTTCTGCAGGCTCCAGTTAACTTTGTGTGCCTGCATTGCGTGAAACCAAGTCTCAGACCATTATCAATGGCAATGTCAACAGTCTCAATCCACATCTTCGGCGATGTCCCTTCATCCCCACTTGTTGGGGTTCTCCAGGTTCAAGCAGTTCACCATACCAATTTTGTTTTGCATTGGAGCTTTCAGAAGCGATGTGTATTTGGATTAACTTTAGGATATTGGTATCCTTTGGCTCTCCAATCTAACCGAATTATTTCGAATCCTACTGTTTGCAGGATCACGTTAACAACTGGAGGGAGACCGCACTTATTCTGACATCCGTCCTGTTTCTTGCTGCTGGAATTTGGTTTATAGGTGCGTGAAGTTTGCTCGGGATCATTCTTTCATTTCTGACCTGCAGTTTTGGGGTTGATAATGATTTTCAACCTCTCAACCTGTTCGTGCCAGTCTTGAATTGATGTGAAGGAGCATCATTTTTTCTTTTTCTTTTTCTTTTTTTCCCCCCTAACCTCATAAAATCAACGTTATTATCTTGAGACAGGGATTTTCATGAAGAGCATGGACAGGTTCAACGAAGATGTTGAAAACCAATGTCCCACCAACAAGAAAGCCGCCTTGGAGCCTCTGCTTGAAGGGAACGAAAAGGATGATGTGCCGGAGAATCGGAATAAAGCTTAGATTCCTATGTGGACTTTTTACTCGGTGATCAATCTGCACTTTCCATCTCCATAGAGCTGCTGGGTTACTGCATACTAAAGTCATTCCTGGATCAAAGATTGTGTGATAACAGATATATTCCCCCGCTGCTACTGTGAACGACGGAGTGGTGAAGGTTGATCCCCATTGTGAAGCTCTTGGGTGCTTGGGGGTTTTAAAGCTGGAGGATGTAGAATTTCGCTCGCTTAATATATGATCGATCGACAATTCGGGGTGAAGTTATGATGAGGTGATTGAAATGTATTTATTCGTCAGGATCACGGTGTCTTTGGTATCTTCGTCATGCAGGGTTTGAATCAAGCTTGTAAATATATACTAATGCTTTTCCGTTCACTATTCTGTCAAATATTTCCATATATTCAATCTCGATCTTCTGTTTTTACCATTCCATCGAAGACTGGTGTTTTGCAATATCCAAGTAATAAATGGGGAATTGATAGAGATGATGGAAAATAAGGAGAAAAATACGATTTGGTCATGAAAAGATGGATAAATTTCAAAGATATTCTTATAATTTAATAAATAGTCAACGACGTTATCTCCTTTTAAAATTAGTTACACACCGTCTCTTTTTTTGCAAATGTGGAGCCAAGAGTACTTCATCGTTACCACGTGAATGTTGTGTCATTATGCTTCATAAAGTCGGATATATCGGATCAGTTTATGGAGTACAGTGATATAATATTCACATCACTATATTCACGTGGTGACGATTAAGTATTCTTGGTATAACATCTGCGGAAGAAGAGGTGATGTGTGACTAATTTTAAAATAAGCGAGTGTCGTTGGCTATTTACTAAATTATAGGGATTATTGTCGAAATTTAAAGTTAGTACTTAAAAGATTTTTCCTAAATAAATTAGCCCCATTGTTTGATAGGTTAATCTTTTTGTCCATTTTGGGCTTCTCGTCCCTTACTTAAAAAGCTGATATTGCATATTATCTTTTGATTTCAAACATTATGATCCACGCGAGAATCGAATTATGTTTCTATTAAAAAGAATAAAACAAATTTCTTTAATATGTCCACGAGATGTGCATGCCAAACTTGAAGACTGCGTTTGGTTTGGGAGTTGGATTTTGATTTTAATTGATTGATTTTAATTTTAATTGGATTGTAATGATTGTGGTGTTGAATTATGAGAAAAAGTGTGAAAAAGTAATGAATAATTATGATAATTTAATATTAAAAATTGAATTGAGTATAATGGAATTGTATGTGGATTTATATCTTTTTGACTTTAAAGAATTGATTTTTGTGGTGTAGTGAGTATAATTAAAATTAGAGTTAAATCTTAAAATCAGATCCTAAAAATAAACTGAAGAGAAATGTCATGCTCACTCTCTGGGGTAAACGTCAACATTCACAAAAGTGAAGGATGAATATGCAAATACCGAGAAAGCAAGATGAAGAAATGATCAGATGGAATGGGGGCAGCGAGCAGGAATTTCTCACCTACTCGATTGCGCTTCGAGGATTCCTTCCTTCAGTTCTGCTCAGTACGAGGCTTCTCTCACCTCTCTGGATCTTCGATTCTTCGAGCTCGATCACGATAAGGGATCGCTCTCTCTGCTAAATTTGTTGTTCGAACTCCATCTTTAGGGTCTTAATTGATCTGTAGAGTCTGTTATTTGATTGCTAGGGTTTATGATTAGGATTTTGGATGTTGAGTTCTGATTTTGCTTCTCAGTCCTCTTTAGATGAGATCCAGTTTACATGAATTGGAAGCTAAATTTCATATCTGAGCTTGATGTTTCATTATACCTGTTGTTCCGAAGGAAAACTTACATTAGAGAAGTTGTTCATTTTTTTTTTTTTTAAAGATAAACTAAGCTGCCATGGAGATGGATCTTGGGCAGCCTGCTGGGTCAAATTGGAATAGTAATATAGGTGGAGGTGGAAATGAAGGGCCTGATCGGGACGGGGACATTACGGACCCTCCCTGTAATACTAATGATAGAATTGAACCACATGTAGATGGAACACAATCAAATGTTAGAGACACGGTGTTTGGAGACGAGGGGAATGTGGATCGTCTGAAATCTGTAGAGCTTCATGATGGCATGGATTTCGAATCAAAGGAGGAGGCTTTTTCATTTTATAAGGATTATGCGAAGTCGGTGGGGTTCAATCCAATTATAAAGGCCAGCCGCCGGTCGAGAATATCTGGGAAATTTATCGATGCCAAATTTGTCTGCACCAGATATGGTAACAAACCAGAGTCTGCTGAGGAACCCGCTTCGACCTCGGAGAACTTGACGTTTCCTGTCAAGAAGAAACGGGGGAGGATTAACCGGTCTTGGGAAAAGACGGACTGCAAGGCTTCCATGCATGTGAAGCGGAGGCCTGATGGAAGATGGATAATTTGTAGTTTCATAAAAGAGCACAATCACGAACTCCTCCCTGATCAAGCGAGCTACCCCACTGGTCATGGGGATCCAGATATCCGCGAGAATGACCGAGATGCTTTGCAGGCGGGCCAAGCTAAGCAGATGTATATGATGGCCAAACAATTCAGTGGCAGTAAGAAACCTCACAATCAAGTGGGGCATTTAACGAATCAACACGAGTGTGAGGTGCACTTACGATTGGATGAAGGAGATGCTCAGGCTCTGCTTGACCATTTTCTACGTATGCAAGAGGAGAATCCTAACTTCTTTTATTCACTGGACTTGAATCAACAGCATCGCCTGCGGAACGTCTTCTGGGTTGATGCAAAAAGCAGGCTTGATTATAGGCATTTTGGTGATGTGGTCTTCTTTGACATTGTGTACATAAAAAATGAATACAAGTTGCCATTGGTTTCCTTTATTGGTGTGAATCATCACTTTCAGTCCCTGTTACTCGGATGTGCTCTGGTTGCCGATGAGACTAAGTTGACCTACACTTGGCTGATGAAGGTGTGGCTCAAAGCAATGGGTGGGCGTTCCCCACAGGTGATGCTCACCGACCAAGATATTGCTCTTAAGGAAGCCATAGCAGAAGTCATGCCTGATTCTCGTCACTGTTTTTGTCTGTGGCATATCCTGAACAAGGTACCTGAGAAGGTCAATTATGTTATAATGCAGGATGAGAATTTCAGGAAGAAGCTCGATAAATGCATCTTCAGGTCTTCTACAAATGAACAGTTTGAACGAAGGTGGAAAAAAATAGTTGATAGATTTGGTCTAGGAGCAAACATGTGGTTGTTGTCACTATACGAAGATCGTGAGCAGTGGGCTCCGACATACATGAGGGGCATCTTTTTGGCAGGGATGTCTAAGGCACAGCGGTCAGATGGTGTGAGCTCTTTCTTTGACAAGTTCATGCAGCGGAGAACTACCTTAAAAGAGTTTTTGGAGCAATATGGAGATATTTTACTAGAAAAGTATGAAGATGAAGCAAAATCAGATTTTGAGAGTTGGCGTAAACAGCCTGCTTTGAAATCTCCGTCACCATTTGGGAAACAAATGGCGGCTGTGTATACTCATGAAGTATTCAGGAAATTTCAGGCTGAAATCCTGGGAGCTGTTGCCTGTCATCCCAGGAAAGAAAGCAAAGATGGACGAGTCACGAGTTTCAGGGTCCAAGATTTTCAAGAGAATAGAGATCATATTGTAGTGAGAAATGAAGCAACTGCAGATTTATCATGTTCTTGCCATTGCTTTGAATTCAATGGTTTCCTTTGCAGACATGTATTGATTGTTCTGCAAGTTTGTGGTGCATATCGCATCCCTTCGCAATATATATTGAAACGCTGGACAAAGATTGCAAAAAGTAGATATTCTATGATCCAAGAGCAGTCCGTTGTTACATCTAGAGTCCAAAGGTACAACGATATATGTTGGCAGGCACTTAAGTTGGGGGATGAAGGGTCTTTGTCTAAACAAAGTTATGACACAGCACTAAGCGCACTTGAAGAAGCTATAAAGAAGTGCAGTAGTCTGAATGACTCCATTAAGTATGTGCCAATTTTGCAACCTAGTCACGAAAGTCATGACCTTGCGAAAGTTGACCACGACATTGGATCCACTGAAAAAGAGAAAAAGCATAGCATACCTGAAGAAGGAAAGGTTTGTTTACTTGGTCTCATAAATCCTCGTATTTTCTAACCATAAAGAAATAATGACAAGACAAAGTATACCTAAAATTAAAATGCTTACATTTTCTGCGACTTTTTAGATTCAGAAAGGGGCAGAGGTCATCAGCTTTGGGAGGATAACCTGAATTGGCAAGCAAATGGTATGAAGGACCCAATTTATTTTGTCGAAGAATACATATTTAATCATTAGTTGCTCAAAGTCGATTCCGCACTTGTTGTAGGGAATATCAAATTCACAAGCGTTGGCACCTCATTGATTCAAGGCTCGAGAGAGCACGCGAGTTCGTGCAAGAAAAATTGAAGTCAAAAAGCCTTTTTCTGGTGATAGCTATAATGTCCAGACAATGAATGGTATAGCATGTAATAATTGTGGTCTGTTTCTCTACATTGGAAAGAATGTGCTTTTATCTATTCCTTGTTTTGTGTTAAAAACAGATGAACTCAGTGTCCAGTGGTGCTAACTATTGTCCATGGGCATGGCATGCAAGGGCAGGTACCATAGTAATTTTGTCAGTTTCTTCAGATTTGTACTTGAAATTTAGCGCGGGACGCACGACATTCAATTTTGTTTAGGGCAAATCAAACTCTATGACCCATGCAGGTCCCTCAGCTAATTTCTCAGCAAAGGATGCATGGGATAGTATGTTACTCCAGTTGTTGGACTGATCAGAACTCTGCCTAGTGTAAGGCTAGGTGAAGAGGGCGCCAGTTGTACCAAGAAAGAGTGTTACACTTGAAGACCATTTCCTTCTAGCAAGCAACCAACTATGTCAAAGACCTGGCTGGTTAACAATGGATTTATGTCATGTTATGCATTTAATGGTGATACCCTGTTTTATGCTTAGTTGGGCAAGGGCATTTCAGACCTCATACTGCCTGTTCCGATATTCAGGTAGTCTGAAATATATGGATTACTTTTTCTAATTTGCTGACTCTTTGATTAGTTTCTTTCGTAAATTGATATTGTGCCCTCTTCTAATGCAGAATCGATCCAATGGATGACCCTGTGCAATTCTTGAAGTGACATCAAAAGATTTGCATGAGAACATGTTAGTCAATGGCATCTAATGCCCATGCTTTTGATGATAAATTTATGCTGTCCTACAGTCTTACCTAAAATGTGGTAAGATTACGTGTACGCGCGTGTATTTGTCCATTTGAAATATAGGTTTATTTACATTTCATTTTGGTATTTTCATCGCCATTCCCTTTGGTCGACGCAAGGAAGTCTCGCAATTTATAATTGCTGAGAAGAAAGCTCCAAATTGTTTCTTTTGTTTTTTGTTCTTTTTCCAATGAGTTACCAAAGTTCATCATATGATCCTGACTGAATCTTATCCGAAATTTCTACTGAGTAATTAATAGTCTGTGACAAGCATTAGAAAGAGTAGCTAGAGACCATTATTTAGTAGAATCTTTACTTTGGTCTCTCAGTGTATGTGCCTTTGAAGGGTGATAATTTCATTCTCTTATGGCAGGAAATCTACTGTCCCAGTCTAAAAGAGCCTCTCTCAACGTAGAGTTCTTGAAACAGTGAAAATTCTCATCAAAAGGCTGAATTTGTGTGAGTATGAGGCTTACCAAGGAACTTACAGGAGGTACTGCAACAGCTATCCAACACCATGGATACTTGAGGTTTTACATGCTGCCTCATTTTTGTTTATTTTGGCTCCCTTTGTTTTGCATTACTGGTTTTTCCTGTAAAAAAGTATATACATAGTAAAATTTTCTGAAAAATAATTCTTTTTCTTGTTTTTAGTAAATATTTTGTGGTCTGAAGATGTGCGACTGGCGACCTTGCTAGCACCTAAGCTCCCAACATTGCGGGTGAAAGTGTGATTAGTACGAATAGGCAGAACCACGGAAAACAACTTATAGAGGTTGACATCTTGAGTTTCTGTACATTACATAAAACCTTTATACTGACTTTTTCAGTTTTCTGACAACCATGGTCGATGACTTTTCATTGTAAAAGTACTTCTAATCTAAGAATGTCAGCAATATTATATTCGTAAAGTAATGATATTTGTTGAAAATAATGAGTGGCTTATCTCAAATATCCTAAGAAATATAAACTGTCGTGATTATAAGATCTCATCCTCCTTTGCATTGGTGGTGTTGCTCTTGCAGAAGTCTCTGACATTGTGGTTGGAGAGGAAAGACATTCAACTAAGCCTTCCTTGCGGTTGGTACTCGCTTTTATCGTGCTAAGTCAATGGATAGCAATTTTCTACCCCATCAAGCTACCAGACTCCAAGTCGGTGGACTGAAGATTCTATATGAACTCTTCTCAATGCAGTGAAAACTCGTGTCCTGTATTCTTAGAGGTTCTGTCACCTGCAATTGTGGAGACAAAGCCTTGAAGCTTGATATCGGTGGTTGAAGTTTAGACATGCCACTGGACTTCAAACTCGGAGGGTCGAAAATTGTCTGTCAGATTCATTGCCGAAATATGAATGCCAGGAAGACCAAGATGAAATTACACGGTCACATGAATTGTCCATGAATGATCGTGTCAAATGCTGTCTTCCTTTCTATGCATGTAATTTGGTATATCTTGTGCATGGTCTGGAAACGTACCAGTGATCATGGTTGTGTAAATTTTTCGTTTTGCTCCCTGAAGTTTTCTCATTTTTGAATTGCCCCCTGTTGTTTCAGCTGTCTCATGTTTCCCCATGCTTCATGAATATACCATAGTGTATCCTAAGTCAACATTGTTATGCTGCAAGAAATGGGAGATTCAGCTTATCATATTCTTATTACATAAAATTAAACGATATGATACGGAAAAAAATATTGTGGCTGAAATGGCCATTTTCCGGATCAAATGTGATCTTTTCACAAATGTGACCATGTGAGTCTTTTCGGTTATATTTTCTTTTCCATCTTTTTTTCTGCCCTCATGGTAGTGCTGGAGGTGCTGGAATAACTTGAAAAGAAATTTGAAGTGTTGGGGGGAATTTGAACAGGACAAATACTATAGGGATGCAGATTGCGATTAACTGAAAGCTTGCGACGGTGTTGCTAAATGCTACGACAACGGCTGATTGTTTGATTACGTGGCGCAATATAAATGGGTGAAGAGAAGATCGCATCGTCAGACGGAGTACTGGATCCCGGCCTCCACGTTGTGAATCGCAAATGACAAGTTGTGGGCACTGTTTGAATTCGCATCCCTCGTTGTCAACGCCGTCTTGTCTCCGACAAAATTAATTTCATCTCATTTATGTACATACATGATACATACATTGGATATATGGACATATCAAAATCAATCAATTAATAATATATATAATCTTTTTGAAAGAAAAATATGATATTAATGTTGGCGTGGTTGGTCGAATTATTTTTGAAAATTGAAAATAAAGAGTTAATAAGAAAGACCCACATTCATTTCATTTACTCCTTGCACGTTATCTAAGACGATAAGGGTTTATTCTTTTCTTTTGAAATGAAGAAATAGTTTAATCCCAATATACAATTGCAATTTACATCGTAACTATGTAAACATGATACTGCATGTAATGATAGGTCATGATCAGTTTCAATTTATTAATAATCTATATCTATATCTGTACATTAAAAGAGATGGAAAGCGTAGGAGGATGCCACGGGCATCGAGTGCTCTTGGTCCAGTGAATAATATTACTTGTTTGGGTGTTTATCAACTATCAAATATGATTATTCGATCAGTTGTTCTCATACTAACAAAAATCTTTTCACACAAAATCCTTTTTCTTATTATTTTCGTACCAAATCCCATCATAATAGGTCGGTTACACCTACAACGACGATATAAGTCCAACATTCTTAGTTTAGAAATGCTGAATCTTATCTCCATATTATCATATGTTGGGGCTGTTCGAACGGTATAGATTCGTTGGCTTGGAATATAACAGTCGGAGCACTAACCATTTATATACCATTGCACTTGATGGGATAATTCACTTTGAGTGCATTGTGTGGCTGCTGGTGGATGCCGTGTTCCGAGAAACTAGAGAGATCATCAGTGATAATCAAGTTTGCTTGTAATATATTATTAGTTATATAGGTTTAGAAGTTTACGAAATAATAGAGAAAGATTTGTGCTATGCACATTCTTCTATTGATTGGAAGCGTCTGTGGAACTTGAAAGTGCGTGAACGACTGAAAAATTATATATGGAGATTTGCGAGTGAATGCCTCCCCTAATTCTCCCAAAGTGGAAATACATGCCTACTTTGTCAAATCGGTTTCGATAATTTTGCCAACTTCTACAGTGAATGCATATTTTATCGTGTCATGTGGAGGGAATCACCATGGCATTTCATTTCAGATAATTTCCCATCCTCTTCCCCTGCCAATGTTGTAAATTTCAATATTCGCCCCCCTACACTTCTATTGTGTAATCGTATTGATCCTATATCTTTCACATGTTATGGAATCATTGTTCTTAATACTCTGTGGAATCTAAGGAACAAATGTCTATTTGCAGGGGCTAAAGCTGATATTACTCTTGTCCAGTAACGAATTCGAAAATCATATAATGGGCATTCAAGAGGAAAGGTCCATTGCAGTCCCCTTAGCCTTGACTGCCCCATACACTGTCACCTAGCCCCTAGCACCATCACAAACAACCATGATGCACAACCAGATTTCACAAGCAACTCCTTCCCTAATTCCATCATGCTTGCAAACTGGGATGCTTTCCAACTTCCCAACCATACTAACCAGGGCCCTATGAATGTTACACCCTCTATTTTACAGCCCCCACTACCTGGATGGTGTAAGATATACACTGATGCAAGTTAGAGAGGCTCCAATGTAGCTGTCGCTTGGGTGGCCCAATCCTATAATGGAGAAATTCTTTGATCATGGTCTCCCCAGCCTTAGCAGCAACCCCGCTCCAAGCAGAAGCACAAGCGATCCTTCTTGCTACCTCACTGGCCCTCAACTTGAACTGCTTGAAAATTTTGGCTAGTTAGTGATGCTTTAATAGTAGTTAATGCTTTGCGTAGCTCGGGGAACGTCCTCTGAGTAATTAGGAATATCATTCTAGGCATTTTGAAGCTTCTCTCTTGTTTCTCAGAGTGGTAATGTACTTGGATCTCCCACACTTTGAACCCTCAAGCGCATGATCTATGCCGATTTGGCAACAAATAAAAAAAAAAGAAGAAGAAAGAACAAACTAGTTATTAATCAAAAGTAGTCAAACTAATTATACTTATAATATTAATATATAATTTCTATGTTTGATTTCATGTATAATGCCTATGGGCCTCCATTGTAATCGAAAAAAAGAAAAAAGAAAAATGTCTATACTTGATTATATGTCTCATAATTCTATTTATACCCTTTTTAGCATCATTTTCTTTATATATTAGCAATGAAAGACATGCATGATTTAATACAAATATTTTTTAGATAAAATTCATCATGTTTATATATTGTAATGCTTTTAAAATAATCAAATTTGATGCCTTAATTATGTAATATAAGTGCATCATTACTTATTTTTTAAACTTAAGCGAATGTTTTGCACAAGATTTTAATAGGATTGTTATTCTCTTGACTTTTTTTCCCTAATTTTTTGGACATGCTTTAATTTCTATCTCTGCTTTTTTAACATCTAAATGTATATGAGAGATTATTGGGTGATCCTATCTCGCTACATGGCATGAGAAAGAACTAATTAAATTGCAATAAACTAAATAATAAGTGCTAATCACTCGATTAACTGTGGTAAGTCTTCTTAATTGAAGTAATCTTATTGGTTCTTCCTCACCACATCATTATGAGGTAGGATCATTCAAAATTTTCTCATTAGCTTGACTTCATTTATTACTATATAAATATAATAAAACAGGGAAAATTTTTAGCCTTAGTTATTACAAGTTTTTTCTTTTTATTTTTGGATAGTTACCTTAGCAATATTTTTTAAAAAATATAAAAAGGAAACTCTTCTAACATGGTTTACTTGATGTAAATATAACATAAACATATATTTATATATTGTATACTTATTTTACATAGACCATCCACTTTATAAATACAATTGATATACACATACATGCATATAATAAATCATATAAATTATTAAAGTAATTAGCATATTAAATATTTTCAGAGTCAAGTGCTTGAGTATTTCTATTTTAAGTTAGTTAGCAAAAATATTTTGTTGTCCTAATAAATTCATTTGTCAAAATTATACTTTTGAGGCCACATATTGTAATTTTTATGATTTATTGATTTAGTTATTTAAATATAGTCCATTGTAATTATTACATGCATTTTTCAATCAAATGTTTTGAATATTCGAAATTTTACTCATATGAGTAACTATATTAACTTTTTTAAATAATCAATTTTTAAAGAATATATTGCCAGGGCCATAAGTTCCTTTTTTTTTCATAGGTTATGGAGTGTAGATACTTAAAATACTATATGCATATTATATACATTTTATATTTTTACTGTTATTTGATTTAATAATAAAATAAGGTTAATATTAATGCACATTTAATTTGCCAATTCTACTTTATTATATATACATATATATGATTAAGCTAGTAGCAGATAATTAATTATGTTATTTTAGTATGAACATTTTCGGGAACTGAATGTTACACTAACTTTCATCCTTCTCCCTTTCGTAATATAGATAGATAGATGTCTATTCGTCAGTTTTCATCTCTTCTAAATTAAGCGATAATATTATTGAAGAAAAATGAGATACATCTATTAATACTGTTCGTGAGGAGGAAAGTAGTTTGTCTTACTTTCCTTCTCCCATAATTGCCCTCCAAATATGAAATTAGAAAATCAATAACCATAAGATTGTAAGCAAATTATGTTTAAATGAGTAATTTTAATTTTTTTTCATTTACCAATTATCATCACTCCTCCCTTAATTTTCTCCCGCTCCCCCTCTCTCCTTCCATGAGGTCACGTTCCCTTTCTCTTTTTCCGCTCTCTCACTAATGTACTAATTTCTTTTTTAATTTTTCCTTGTCAATTTCATTAATTGAAATTTTCAATTAACATTTTTTTTACAATTCCCTATGAATAAATAGGATTATTACATTATTAGATATCTCTTCCTACTAATTAATAAAGGCCGAAGGCCTCATTCATCTCACTTTCATCTTCCGAAATTGCCCACATCATATTATATTTAACTAATTACGACCACAAAATTGAGGATAAATTTATGATTTTTCAGTTAAACTACGACCGCACTCATCCATTTTTCACTCCCTCTTTCTCCTTCCTCTCAATTTCAACCTCTATCTTTCTCCCATGTACGTGTATAACCTCCTTCCTATTTCTCTTTTACCCCTTTTTCGTGTATTCAATTATAAATCAATAAATTCCAAAATTACAGCATAACCAAAATATAATTGCGCATATTAGGATTAATGTCTAAGTATTTGATTTATTATCCGTGCATAGCATGGGTGGAGCTCTAGTATACATTTATGTACATTTGTTTTTCGAAAAATCTCCAGTATTTTGAGCAAAAAGGGATGGTTAGGTGGCATGAGAGCGACACTACCCACAAGTGGTTAAATACTAGCTATTTCTACCTTTTCTATTGAAATTTTTATTTTGGTGATGCAAGTTATGGGCCATGAGATTGAAGTTGCCATCAATCAGTATCAATGTAAAGGACAAAGAACTGCTTAAGATGTAGGGATGATAAGATTTGAAATGAATTTAGTGAAAAATGGTTCTTGAGAATATGTAAATTAAAACAAGAACATCAGAATTTCATTGTCCTCTCTCAATTTTCAGCGCATCCTTATTAGTTTACTCTCCAAATTGTTATTTTTTCGGTGTGCACCACTTGATATTCGGATGCCCAATAAGTCTCCTATTAATTCGGAATCGAATCAAATCGACTTACTAAGGAGTAAAATTTCATAATGTGGATTCAATTAAAAATGATATTTTTTTCGAATTGGATATTTAAGTTAGGTTTTTCTATATTCTATTTTAATTGGTAGAATTCAAAATTGAAAGTGGGGACATTCCAATCATATATACGAGCCAAATCCAAGTAGTTTATTAAGAAAAATAAAACAAAAAATAATTCCATTATTTAGGTTTGATACTCTATAGATTTGTCTACGCTAAAAAACAATTTCTGACCAGACAAATAGCAATTAGAATATAATTGAACACAACTAATAAGATATGTCAATGTTTCCCAATATATATATATATATATATATATATATATATGATAACTTACAGGCGAATGATATCGTCGGTACATGCAGGTGACTGGGAATGGACTCAGCATCTACACTCGAGGGAATACAGTCAATATATTCTTCACCTAATCCACAGTCCTGAATTTGCTCTAACCGGGGCAATTCATTCTTAAGACATGTGCGGTTCTTATGTCAAGACTCGAGAGTGTATTTTTATCGGGACGGACTGCTTGATGGTTGAGTAGTCGATGTTCGATCTACTAGAGGTTGGCATTTCCCCTTTTCTGTCTTCTAAACAAAATTTGGTATTCTTGTCCTTCCTAATTAATCTTACCAATTATATCTACTCTCTAATATATTATCAAAGATGTCGCTGCTCCGTACAAATAACAGTTTTGCTAATAATTATAAGGGTAAATTTTCCAAAAAAAATTACCGTTTGAAGTTTTTTCCACATAAAATCAATTATTTGAAATTTGATTTTAAAAGATGTCTCATAAAACACTCACAATTGTCTATACATTTTTCAAGTCTAAATTTGAATGTAAATTCAAAAAGAGTGGATCGCATCTAAATCCAAGAAATGTATATGAATACATAAATCTCAAAGCAAACTCTCAATATTACTAATCAATAATAATATTGATGATTTTTTTTTTCGGTAAGGCGATTTCTTTATTTTTTTTATTGAGTGGCATTGGCATATAAGGCTTTTATGGAAAACTAGGATTGCTAATACTATTATATATATAGGAAATAAAAGATGAAATCTTAATACTTTCCTTTATTTCAAAAGAAAATCTCCTAAATATTTTCTTGTTTAATAAGATTTACTATTCTAGTTTAAACTAAAAAAATTCCGAAAAAAATTCCTAACTTAATTTCTATTTAAGTATCAAGACTTCTAGTCTTCCCTTCTCACTTCAGGAGAATCTTATATTTTTTCCGGTTACAATAGGAGACTCATGGCCTAATATAACGAAATGGAAATGAAATCTAAATAAAGGGGCACGGGTAGTCCCACTGATGAGAATCGAACCTGGAACCTCGAGGTTAACAGGTGAGTGTGTTGGCCACTGCACTACACCCCATTTCTTCAGGAGAATCTTATATTGATGTACATGAAATATAACTATTTGAGCTTGAATTTCTTGAGTTCAAAATTCATCTGCCTTAATAAACCGAAAAAATAAAATAAAATCATCCGCATTAATGGACTTCCCATCACTTCAAAAAAGTGTAACATTGAGGATGAAATTTAAGAAAAAAAGATGAAATCGAAAAAGAAACTAATATCGAAAAATAAAAAAGAGAATTTTCTTTTCTCTTTTGTTTCAAAATTATATTCGTAATTTTCGACATGGGAATGGGGCCCAAAAAAAGAAAAATTTAGAAAAACGCCTTTCCCCCGCCTGGCACCACAAGCCCATCCACCAGCTGCCGGAGAGCCCAACAACGGTCGCGATCACCTCACGAGGAGAGGTACGACCGTAGCTTCCCCTTCCGTCCTTCCACCGCATCGGTCGTCCTCTTCCTCCTTCTCTCTCTCTCTCTCTCTCTCTCTCTCTCTCAACATCACAGCTCCCTCTGCAAAACGACACCACCAATTCTTAACAATTTCCCCTGACCGCCATAACTGCTCCTCCCAAGCTTCCCATCTCTCTCTCTCTCTCTCTCTCTATCTCCTTCTCCTTCTCCATCTTCCTCGCCATCACGTAAACCTCCGGCATTCCGTCAGCTCCCTTCCTCTCTCCCTTCAAATGCAGCCGTCCTGTTCGTCGTTTGACTCAGCTCCTCCTCGTCTATTCACCTCCTTGTCGTCTTCTCATCTTCTCTCGGCCTGCATTGCATGAGCTCCTTCAATAGTTTCAGGTACCGCCTCTGTATATATATACATACGTACAGCTCAGCTGTTTTAGGAAGTTTCCAACCGAGAGAACGCATCCACGGCGATTGGTTGGCCGGGGAATTTGATGAAGGCAGCGGTGGCTCTGCGGTTCCGATAGGGACGAAGGAACAACATGCCGAGCATCAAAGCTCCAGGAATGAAGAAGGCCACGACCTTAACGGTTAGTCCATCTCCGCCTGGGATTGTGATTTTAGCCATTGAAAAAGCTGATTGTCTTGCCGGTTCCCCGTCTCTCCTTTTGCTCAATGCGGACAGGTTGCGGTCAAATGCAGGCCCTTGACGGAGCGGGAGCGCGGCCGTGACATTGTCAGAGTGCATGACGGGAAGGTCTGGCGCATGGATTTTCCTTTCCTAGTTTTTCTGATTTTTGAGCTGCATTCATTCATTTGGATTCCAAAAATGGAAAATCAGATTTTGATTTTAATTTTGATTGGAATAAATGGGCCCACCCTTGACTTTGTATGAGTTATGTTGTTTTGTTGTGGAAAAAAGTGGTATAAATGGGGTCCATTCTTTGACTTTGTATGAGTTATTTTGTTTTGTAGTGGGTAGAGTTAAGTTAGAATTGTGATTCTAAAATAAAATCTTGAAACCAAACAGGCCCTAAATTTGAGGTACGAGAATGCTGAAACCGATATGGTTCAATTCAATAATGTAGGAGGTGCTGGTATTGGATCCTGACCTCTCCAAGGATTACCTCGATCGCATACAGAATCGAACTAAGGAGAAGAGGTACCGATTTGATCATGCATTCGGACCTGAATCCTCAAATTTGGTATGCCTTCTCTAGCTTAATCCTCTGCTTTGGTTCTTTCAAAATTTAAAATTGCTTTCTGAGCTATGGCAGATTGATATGGGATGGTATACAGTTTTCATGTCAACTTATGTTTGAACTGTCCACGTTGTTAAAGGCATTGGAGGTAACTGAATAGAAAAATGCGATTGAGATGGTTCACGATTTCACTGTAGCTCATGGCTGCTTTTCAGATAGAAAGAAATTATTAGAGTAGCGGTAAATCCCATATATTATTGGGAATTAATCCCATCTTGTCGAAATATCCAGGATGTCTACAATAAATGTATATCTTCCACAATTTCTGGAGTTGTTCAAGGTCTCAATGCTACCATCTTCGCATATGGCTCTACTGGAAGGTAAATGAAATGCTCATTTAGTTGTGAATGCTTCTAACTTGCCTTCTTTCCGAAAGTTGAGGCACTTGCGTTGCTCTTTTACGACCTATAGCTTCTGCCGTGGTTGCCGATACATTTACCTGTCTAGCATTGTCTTTCCTTTCTAGTCGATGATTGACAGGCTCAACTTATGATAGCTCTCATCCTGATTGAAATATGCTTGCAAAAGTGAGCTTTCAATGAAGTGGGATATGGCATTACGTAGGATTTTATTCTTTGTATTCCTAGGAGCCAAACATTTTGATCCTTGCTTCTTAATCCTAAAACTTTGACAGGTTTGAGAAAATTCATTTTGCCAATTATACATGCTGAATATGCATGGTGAACAAAATTTTCATTTTAAAAGACAAGGTCCTGTGGTACTTCTTTCTTGTTAATTATAATCGTCCATGAAAAGCACTAGTTGTTGCCCAACATAGTACGTGTTCCGAAAGTTTTTGTGGATGGTTATTGCAGGAAAAGTGCATAATCAAGTCAAATATCTGCATTCCCATCTGACGTTGATTCCACACATTAGGTGTTCTAGTCCACCTGTCTGAAGCATATAGCTAGTTTTGAATTTCTTTCAGGAACTCCAATTGTGTTCTGTCTCCAAACTTTTCAAGCCGAATTATTTAGGTAATAATTGAATGATAGAAGTACTATTATTATTATTATTTTTTAGGTAATTAAGTTTACAGTGTCTTGTGTGTCGTAGCACTCTTCTGATCATTTTTGTTAGAGGATCTCATTCCACGGGATAATCTATACTATCATGTAAAGTCTCCGCATGTCCTCTATCATCTAATTTTCCTTTTTGATTTTGCCAAGGCTACACAACCTTCAAAACATTAGAAAGGCACTGATTAAGATAAAATGAGGATAGGATAAGAAACTTAACATAATAGCTACCGAGCCTCTATCTTGCCACACCTCTCTATATATTACTTCTCTACAGAAACTGCAATACCCATTCGTCTGTTACAAGTCACAAACAGTTTAGGTTTGTTTTTCTTATTTTTTTTAAATAATATTTCTTTTTGCATTAATTTTCCTTTTAACTTTAAAAAAATAAAATAAGCTGAAAATAACCATGTAAAGGCAACCATAAGAGGAAACTTTACAGATGTTAAATTTAACACTGTACGTGACATGAGAATGCCACTGGTGTGTTTGTATTTTTCAGTTACCTGTACTTCTTATGTTTTTCATTTAGATCTAAGCTTAAAAGTTTCCTCTGTGTAAACATCCAGCGGCAAAACATACACAATGGTTGGGACTAGAGATGATCCTGGTCTCATGGTTCTTAGCTTGCATACTATCTTTGAGCTTATCAACAAGGACAGCAGCTCGGATGAATTTGAAGTTAATTGTTCCTACCTTGAAGTCTATAATGAAGTAGGGGAAATATTCTGCTTTCCACAGTTGATCTTTTTATTTGATGTGTACAAACATATAAAATTTGATTTTTAATACAGGTTATATATGATCTGCTTGAAAAATCATCTGCTCATTTGGAATTGAGAGAGGATCCTACCCAAGGAATTGTTGTTGCTGGCCTAAGGTCAATTAAGGTTCTTTCCTTCCTTCCATGTGCATAATAGAGCAAACAAAATTTTGCTTGGAATGATAACTGCAATTACAGAATCTCTTGTCAAGTTTGACAATGGCCGGATTTGTAGTTCGCTTAGCTAATATATGAGTGGGATGATCTGATTTGAACTGTAAAGACTTTTGCTTCAAGTGATAATCATTTTGATAGTATTCATCTGGTTTAACTTTCACATGTTTTTAAGTGGATCAGAAGTGCATGGCAACTGGCGTGCATGCACAGACACCTCTCTCCCCTGCCCCCACCCAAACCTGTAATTGGGTTCCGTACATGTAGAGATGGGGAATAGAAACTAGCAAATAAACGAGATCAGGTGCTTAAAACAATCAAAGGGAAAATCTTTTTCAAGTTTCATCCTAAATGTTTGAACTAATAAGAAGTTGTGCTGACGATATATATATATAAAGGACTACTTTAAATCTGCATTTAGAGAGTAGTGTAGGATACATGACTTGCTGGAAAGTAAGTGCTGCAGCCTCATTCCACTTTCATTGTTTTCAAAGGATTTTCCCCGGAGAATATTTATTTTGGCTCTGGGGATAGCTGAGACTCTGCAAATGTTGTCCTGCTGATTCTTGCTCCTCTCAGTCAGAGTAATTTTTCTTGGAGGTTTGGTTTATTTAGTTTCTATCTCCAATTCAATCTTGGCATTTGAGCCACGATTCTATTCCAATATGATTGGCTTTTTGGTTATTAAGCTGTCAGCAGTACAGACTCCCACCAAAATAACCCTTGTTGGAGTTGCAGCGACAGTGTATTTTGAGACTCCCTTTCATCACTAGCCTAAGATAACATTGTTATTGGCCTGGCTAGAAAGTTTGGCGTTGCTTTACGAATTATGTACTCAGGCTTTATATTTCAATCATTTCTGATTCTTTGATTTAAATAGTTCTTGAGTAATCTGATTTCAGTTAGCTCATCCAGAGACTGGATTTTAGCTTGTCAGTTCTCTTCATGCATACCTTAGCTACTATCGGGTAGTCCAATTGCTTGTCATGATCTCATCTAATTAACAATCATCTTTGAGATATGCTGTTTTGTGCTGCTGTTTAGTACGTTAACTGAACATATGCTTGTTTAACTAGAGCAGGATCGCTTATTATCATGCTTTAGCAATCCTATAAAAGGATAGTTCCATTTACAAAGCTTTCTTGTTGATACAGGTCCGCTCAGCCGATAAAATACTTGAACTTCTGAATCTGGGGAACAGTCGGAGGAAAACAGAAAGTACTGAGGCCAATGCAACATCCTCAAGGTAAGGGGCTCATGGCCCATTCAACCTCTGGGCTTCCCTTTGCTTGCAGTAGATTCTTCAATTCACAAAATGTTCACTTGCAATGATGATATTTATCATGTAAGTTGAATTTCAACGAGTAGGCACAAACCAAGGTTTTTGATGAACAATAAAGCAACTTTTCTTATGTACTCATTTCTTCTGCAAAAGTAAATTTGTCTTCCTTTATACCTGATACTGAAGGTGAAGTTATATTATCTTTGTTGTGCTTCCTTATTTAAGCTTATACACTTCAAAAAAATGCATGAACATCGCCACTTTATGCAATGTGAAGTTTCATTGATTGTGGTCATAAAATAAGCATTTATGATCAGTCCCTTGAACTTTTTATCTACATTATCTACAAGAGGGAAATTTTTACCGAAAGTATACATGTGCAAATTTCAGTGGTAAAAGAGACATGCTTGTTGCTCGGCATGGGCTAACATAGCTGATTTGTCATAAATGATTTCAATCTCCTTTGCATGAACAGTTCCGGGATAGTCGATTATTGATTCTTATACGAGTACCACATAGAAGACAGTGTGAAGCGATCATGTTTACAGTTTCTTTTGTTGTTCTCTCTCTCTCTCTATCTATCTCTTTCCGAATGCAGATCACATGCAGTTCTAGAGATTACTGTGAAAAGGAGGCAGAAAAGAAAGTATCCAAATCAGGTCATGCAAGGAAAACTTGCACTTGTGGATCTTGCTGGAAGTGAACGAGCTTCAGAAACAAATAGTGGAGGGCAAAAGCTAAGAGATGGTGCTAATATCAACCGTTCACTGCTTGCATTAGCAAACTGCATCAATGCTTTGGGGAAGCAGCAAAAGAAGGGCCTCGCTTATGTCCCTTACCGCAATAGGTAATTGCATATGCAACCCTTGAGTTTATCCATTGTCTTGTACTGTGTATCCAACACTTAAAATTTTCTTTTGGAGAAAAAACTATTTCTAATTCCTAGATTCTCGCAGCAAGCTGACGCGGATTCTTAAAGATGGCCTTAGCGGTAACTCTCAAACGGTTATGGTGGCAGCAGTATCACCTGCAGACTGTCAGTATCACCATACAGTGAATACATTAAAATATGCCAATCGAGCAAAGGAAATAAAGACGCATATTCAGGTTAGAAAGCTTTGCCTGAAATTCTGCGTATGCTTCAGATTGAGGACATAAATGAAGTCAAGGCCATTATTGTACACGTATTCGGCGTCCTCTGTTGCCATTCAGCCCTTTATCTATTGGTCTATGAACATTTTAGCGGCTAACAGTGGTAGGAAAAAGTATTCCTGTTTTCCCCCTTGCTATCCTATATTTAATTTTCATAGGAATATTCTTGCATTGCCTTGAACAGGGGTCTAATATTTTGAATACGGTCCAACAGGTATTATTGCTCCTTTTGATAACATTCTCTGCCTAATTCGAACTAGTAATCCTTTGAGCACATAATTTAGAGCTGACAATCTTCCTAATCTGCTATATCTGTGATGACATGAACAAACTTTCCTTGATCTTTTCATCTTGATGTCAGTTGAAATTAATCTAAATTTAGATGTAGGGCTTGGCATCCAAGATTTTGGTGCAAACGACGACCTTTGATTTTTCAGATACAAAACTCAATTCCTTGCATTATCTTCTGATGCTCATTTTTTGGCTTTAGACACTTTTTGATTGATTTTAGGGTAGTCTGAAGACTGCTTTGCACTTTGTACTTGTCACATGCATAATATTGATGGATTAATTAAACGTAGGCATTAATTTTACTTTGCTGCTAATTGTGTTTGCAGAAAAATATCGGTACTGTTGATACACATGTATCCGACTACCAACGGATGATAGAGAGTCTTCAAGTAAGTTTTTGATGTTTCCATTTTTCTTCTTTTTGCTGTCAATGTACCTTCATATCATTATCTTACATGACGTGCTAAAACTATTGTGCGCTTGTAAAGGTTGAAGTTTGTTGTTTGAAGAAGGAGCTAGCTGAAAAGGAGTCGCAGCTAACTGTCAGAAGTACTGAAACAGCAGCAGATGATGAGCTTTCTTGGTTGAATGCATTGAGCTGTGAGACCAGCGAAAATGTCCAGGAGAGGATAAACTTACAGAAAGCACTGTTTGAGCTTGAAGAAACTAATATCCGTAACCGAACTGAACTCCGGCAACTTGATGATGCCATTGCAAAACAACAGGTGAACTTTGCAATCTTGCCATGATATTGATAAACTTTTCTTCAATATTTTATATATTTGCATTTACATTTTAGCTGAAACTCTGCCTTTAATATAGCACTTCATTTGATTGCACCTAATAGATTAGCCTCCTTATCTTGTCTTAGGCTATTGAAAAGGATGGCACAGTTGTGGAGGCTTTAAGAGCAAGGCGGCAACTCATTCTTGATAATATCCGTGACAATGATGAGGCTGGTATTAACTACCGTAAGGTGATGATTAACACCAGTATATTGATTTTATTTCTTTTGCTAGTCTTCTGGCACCTTGTCATACTGCTGTCCCATTTGAAAGCAGTCTTGGGTTTGGACCTCTAGTAATTGTTTCTTTTTCACTTTCTCAGGAAATTGAGGCAAATGAGAAGCTTCAATGTGAACTCCAACACAAGATCAATGAAGCTATCAATAACCACGGAAACAAAACCTACCTGCGCATCCTCAGTCAGTACAGGCTTCAAGTGAGTAAATCTAAGAATGATTTTCCTTCACTTGAGATTAATGACTACTCGTTCATTTGCTCTACCTCTATGTAAAACTTTTATTAAGTAGCACGCAAATGGAGAAAAATGTCCCCAGGCCGTGTACTGATTTTATCATGAAGAAATGTGGTTTGATTTTCTTTTATAAGAGAGGACCATTTTGTTTACATGTTTCATGTAAGGTGCATTAATCAGTGAGTTTCTTCCATGTATCGATCTCTTTCAATTTGCTTAGCTCAATACTTGCTTGAATCTAATATACAACTTCTATGCTTACAGGAGATGGCGAATACAGAGCTTCAGCTGGAAGTGGCAATGAGAGACCAAATTATTCACCGTCAACGCGATGCACAAAGAAATTTATGGAACTTGTTAATGGGTTTGGGGCTTGATGAGAGGCGGCTGTTGGATCTTGCCGCATGGCAAGGAATTCCGATGGAAGACTACATGATGGCTCCTTATATGGGTCTCTCCAATAAGAACCAATCACCAAATCCGGCTGTCCATAGATATATTCCTTCTCCATGCACAAGCCTTTCCTATTCAACATCATCTTCCAACTTTGAACACTATCAAAACTTCGAAAATGGATCCATGCGAAGAGGGAACTGGAACTCGTTTTGCAGGGAGGAGCGTCACATGTCGTATTATTTTCTCTCTGACAACCCCTCCCCATCGGCTCAACTGCAGACAAGGAAGAGCGAATGTTGGGTTAGTGGTAATTCAGGCTTGTGTTTGGACTCTCCTAATACCAATCCTCAAAATTCGGAAGATTCCAACGCAAAAATGGAATGTCGACCCCGGCCTTATGAAACCTGCTCATCAGTCGGGGCTCGTTCTTTAGGAGATCAGCACGAGGTATGTCTTAGAATATTCATGCCTGATTTCCAGCTTCATTTTTTTTTTTTTCCTTTCATTCTTTGATCATTTCCCAGAATTTCCACAAAGAGAATCTCAATAGTAAAAATTTAATGTGGTTAAAACGCTGTTTCTTTGTTATGTTGTTAATCCTCTCTGCAGGACCCAACCAATGATAATGGATGGTACCATCGCACAGATCGTAGTGTACATAGTAGTAGCGGAGATTCTCACTGTAATATGAGAAGGGAACATGTCGGTAGAACTGATGGGCCAGCGGGATGCAATAGCTTTACAGGGCAATGCTCAACAACTAGCTTTTCTCGGAATCCCATGAACTGCAGTGACTCATCTTACAATTTTCCTTCTTATGGGAATGTAAGGCCTTCTTCTGGTTCGTATTGTAGTCCGCAATCCGAAGTTCTCTCTTCAAACATCTTCACTCCCCGGCATTCCCGAATTAGTTAGTGATCCATCTTCCACGATATTCATTTTGTACCTTTAGCCACACGTACATATGGTAGGATTAGTATCTTCCTCCAAAACATGCTTTGATTTGATTGGCTCATGATCCTTTGTTCTGTAAAGGGAAGTAGCAAGGATTAGCTCTAAAGCGGCAGTTTTTTTTTTTTTTTTGTCATCATGCCATGGGAAGCTCATGGATTGAAGTAGTAATCTCTGTTTGTAAATATCGCGGTTGATCAAGGGACTGAATTACTTGATTCAGTCGCTGCGACCAAATTTCATCAAAATTCATTGTTTTGATTCAATATATCATTCTGATTCTCGATTTGTATCTTTTAGATGCGATATTTGTTTATGTTGTATTGCATCCTCGAGAGTTGCCTGTCATTAATCGGCTTTTCTGAGTGACCCATCATATTTGGCTGAATTACCTTTCAAGTCCAACGCATACCGTTGTCTAAATTTGACTCCATGGACTTCATTTTTAACTATTTTGCTTTTCGTTCATCTTCTCTCCCCTGAAAGGACTTTATCCTATGTATAGATAGATACACCCACATACATACACAAATATATGTATGCACGGAAATGAGTTCCTTACACACACGCGTGTATGTATGTGGAAATTTTCCTCCTTTTTAGGAGCGTACGGACGCTAATTTCAAGGGAAGTACGGATTAAGGGAATCGTTCATAAAGTCAACCGTCTAAAGAGAAATTGTGCTCCGGCCATCCAATGACATTTGTGGCCATTCTTTGACGAGTTAATAAAGCGAAGCTTTAATGATAGGAAATTAAGGGAGGCCACAGGAATTGACTTTTCTCATAGAAAGGCAAATCTTGCCTTTAATTATCGAGTAAACCCTAATCAATCCGTGGCTTAACCGTGGAAGCTACATCTGCACCTTTAAACAAATCTCAAAACCATCACATGCCAGAAAGAAATTTAAGGCAAAGAAAGCCTTATTTCCCAAAGCAGTATATATTATATGTCTCCTTCGTGCGTCTGAACAGTTGATTATAATAGCACTTAACTGAATATATGCCTCTCCGATTTTATGGTAGCGTGTGATTAGACCCGTGCACTACACGAGAGATATTATTCTGTGATCCGGGTGCATATGCACCGTTACCCTCGCGGATGTGACTGGCTAGCTGAAAAGTATTCTGTGAAACTAGTGTATGCTGTATGACAGATATCGTGCCGTGCATTATGAGTTAGATTGAAACTATATGTGAATGGGAATCGGATTAACTGGTTTTTTCAGTACGGTTTGGTTTAGGTTCGTATTATTTCAACCTTCTCATGGGTTAGGAGGAGGGTCTGACTTGCCTGCTCCAATGATGCCGTTTGCCTTCAAGCACTCCTCTTATCATTTTCTCTTTTCTTCGTTTTCTTTGTTATAATTAGTTTAGACAATTTTGATATAAGCAAATAATAGTTCAAGCATCGCTTTCAAAATTATATTAAGAAAATCCAGTTCAACCGTGCAAAGCTATTACTGATTGATATTGTTCTGTCTTTATTCGATTTTGAACACAGGAGACGACAAAATTGCCCTATAAAAAATTGACAACTTGGGGATTGTTTTTGATAATTCCTCTTTTCCAACATTATGGCTCAATTTGATTTCCCTCAATTGTAGATTAATTCCAATAATATTCAAAATTTGGCCTGACCCCACAGAGATTTCGATATCTAATTGTGTAATTAAGAATTCTTCCAAGTCTTAATCTTTAATTTTTAAACATGAGCGCAGCACATTAATCAATGTGATTTCTTAAAATGGGAAATCCCAAGTTCTTCAGATTGATTACATATGATTATTATTATTATCATTATTGTTTTTTTTTTGCGGCTACATATTCATGAACTAATAAACATAATGTATGTGAAACTGACAGAAGGAATTTAGTAATTTTATTGTAATTGATGATCGAAGCACACGCAATGCAGTCGACACAATTTTCAGTGTTTTCGACAATGTTCGTGGACAAAACACAATTGTAGGTTTAATTAATCTTATATTTGAACTATTACTTATTGCATTAACATTGGGAGGAAACATAAAGAGAACCGTACGTAAACCCATGGCCGTATTTGCTTCATCGGATATATTGTCAGATCACCTCGTCTATACATATCCTCCTCTCCTTTTATTTCGCTGAATATACATATCCTCCTCTCGCACATGCACATGCATATGCATGTAAATGCAAACGGTGATCGAGGGCTTCAACATGCTAGTATGGAGGTGAAGCCATGCGCAGTGAGGCACATAAGCCAGCTCGTTAATGAGGGCAATCGGTGGGGCTAGGCCTAACTCTCGTGCCGGATTAAATTTCGGAGAGGCCAGAGCCGCTTTTCTAAGAGATGCCTTACTTAAAAGTGAGAACGAGTTCGTCAATTCTCCTTATACAACTAGTAAATCATCCGCATACACTAGATATGGGAGTACAAAAATGATAAATAAATAAAAGGAAAGAAGAAAAAAGAGAAATGCAGACAATTACATCGATCGATGATCCATTTATTCAGTTGAATTGCATTTATACACTCATAAGATTCTAAATAGAGTCTTATTAATGATTGTTTCTTTAGGGGGAAAAATTAAATAACAAGATATGGTGAGGTTAGTAAAATACATTATTAGTTGATGAATTTTATTTGTAGTGTATCGATTTAAAATTCACTAGGAACATCGAGAAAAAGTGAATGGGCTTCAGAAAATTACTTCGAGTAAAATTGTAATGCCTGATGCGCCTAGATAGACACCTACCCAAATCGAGTTTGTGGTCTAGGTAGGAATTTTTCACGTGTGTACAGCTATATACACACACAATACATATATATATATATATATATATCGTGCTTCACGTGCTACTAATTAATTTCCCTTTAGTTTATTATTAATTATTATGCAATTTGATGGGCTCAATCACAGTCTATGTTTTCTCACTCTCCTCCATTTACGTTTCTCCATAAAACTAATGCGCAATTATTCAGGTGAGTTGTACTCCAATTTTCAGAGTATGATTGGGTTTTTTCTTTAACTTTTTATATTTTCTAAGATAAAAAAGATTATTTTCTCCGGTCAATAAGATCTGTTTATGCACTGGTATCTGTACAATTGCACGATTTTGCATGTCCCTGTAGTATTTATAAATATAAAAATATAGAATTTATCTCGATTATATTCATAATATTCATCCTTCCTTATATTTCCGCACGTTCATCAGGCTCTTAAAATTTTCTGTTGTGAAGAATTAGAATCAACAAAAACCAGGGATATCGATGATGAACCGGCACCTCTTTCCGGCCCAAAGCACTCGCCTTCCTTTGGCTCTCAAGACCCATACATAATTAATGGTTGGTGGGACTAGATAGTGAAAACCGAGTGTCTTGATTATTGACGTTCATCAGAACTTGTCGTCGGAAGTTGGCTGAGGTTGTTGAGCAATTTGGGGTCAGCATAGTTATTTTAGGGGTTATTGCACGCAAATTCCTCTTCGGCTAGTCCCATTCCCATCCCACAGTGCTAACATATATCCAAATTTATGTGCCGACCAAAAAGTCATAGTCCCTGGGGACATAAGTCTCTAGATGATTATGATTATGTCTATATTACATCATCACCTTATGTCTATATTACATCATCATAATTAATATATTGTACGGATTCGCTGGATAAAAAAATTGATAATGAAAGAAAGTGAATAAATAAATAATACAAACAAATAAATTAATGTCATTATAGAATTAGTAGATTAATATTCCTCAAAGATACGACTTTATCTTCGAAGATTATATGCGAATTTTTAATAGTTCAACTCTAAATATCATATTTACACTAATAAATAAATAAATTAATCGATATAATTAATGTGGACACTTGCCTTATGTTTTTCTCCAATTTTATCAATTTTTATTTCTAAAAATTATTTACAAATGATTTTGCATCCTTTTGAACTTTTTCCAGTTTTTTAAAATTATTTCTTTATCTCTCTCTGCTTTCCAGTCTACACCGTCCAAAATAATTTGAGAAAAAAGACTAAAGTAATATATAGTGGGACATACTCGTAAGTTGAAATTGCTCAATAAATATTATATATATATATATATATATATGTATATCAGAATACAAAAGAACGACGATAAGTACATGAAATTAAAATTGTTATAATGTCTATTGGTTTACAAAGTAATTGACAGAATATGCATTATTATATCTATCCACAAAAAAAAAGGATATGCTTTATTATGAATATCTTTTTGGAGAGCATACCTGCAAATACAAAGATAATAGAAAAGAAATAAGGGGAATGTAATTTAAGTAAGAAATGATGAGTGTCATAAGGATACAAATGAGAAGGAAATAAAAGTTAATGCAAATATATGAAAAGAAAAAATTAAAGTAAAAATATAACATGCAATGCGGCACCACGAGACTCAGATAAATTTTGAATTCCACGGTAGTGAACGGTGAAGGCCAAGTATCATAATTTATACACAACAACTTGGTGAAGTAGGAGGAGCATGATTAATTATAAGCGGAAATTACAAATATATTGATGTTATTATATTGTAATCATTGCATTGTACTTGTAGTTTAAGAAGAAAAATAACCAATTCCTTTCACCAAAAAAAAAACAAAAAATCCTCGTAAATACTTACTGCCTACACTTGATGCTAATTACTATATATCCTCATTTTCCTTATAGTGAATTGGTATATGTACTACTTAATTTTTGCTTACGAAGAAATTAATGTTTTCTCATTACCAAAACAAACATACGAGCAGAATTCAGTTTCAACCAATAGATTGGAAATATCTCGTATATTTTACTGATAAAAAAGAAATAATATGTGAATTAGCGCAATGAAACTCTAATTAAACCTTCATTCGAAAATCTAAGTTGTAATTATTTTTAAAATTATCACTACAGTTTAATTTCCTTTGCTAGCTATTTACATTTCTTTCTCTTTATCCTCATACTAAACTCTATCCGCGTGTACTGTAACTATACATTCATAGATGGACTGGTTTTCAAGAGGGAAGAAGAAATTAAAGGCGACAAAAATAATAAGCTAAAGAGTTGGAGATAAAATATGAAAAAGAAGCAAAAATAATATGATAAAACATGGAATTAGGAGGTTGAGAGAGGAGAGAACAAAATAAGGAGTGGTTGAGATGTACAGTAAAGAGAATAATATTAAAGGGACAATATAATATTATCCTTCGACTTATCGCTTTTTTTTTCCTTTTTTTTCAGGGTGAAGTAAGGGGCCAAGGCCCGAGTTCAAAATAAGCGTAAATACAATAACAAGGCATGATGGTTTTATTTTAATTTTATCATAATAAGCAAGGAATAAAATATAGTAGGTAAAGGGTATTTTCTACTTTTCAATCATTCTATAAATGAAGAGCAGTATGTATATACCAAATCGGGGTTCTGCATAAATAGTAGTAAGTATAAGATATATAAACTCTTCGAAATATTTTCACACGTGCGTATTTAGATATAATTTGAATAACAAACGCGTACTTGACGCCCTACCCATCATACTTCATCCTTTCCTCAAATATATAAATCAGTATTCCTCCTTTCTTTGTCCACTATCATTATTCTCTGCCTAATCCCAATTAATCACTTAATTCAGTCTTCTTTTATCCAAAGGTCTCTCTCTCTCTCTCTCTCTCTCTCTCTCTCTCTCTCTCTCTCTCTCCCCCTCCCTCCCTCCCTCCCTCCTTCCCTCCCTCCCTCCTCAATTGCTTTCTTCAGATCTTGTTTTAGTCATCTTAGGTCATGTTTTCTCAGAAATTTGTGTGTTTAATGATGTTTGTTGGGTCCTAATGTTTTCTAGTTTTCCATTTTTCTTGGAACTCTCAGGAACGCTTTTCCCTTGAGAAGGGTTTTGGAGATCTGTTTTGAAGAGAACAAAAGGAGAAGAAGGGGTTTTGGGTGCATAATAGTAACATGATGGAAACCACAGCATCAGCTAAGTGGTTACCTGAACTGGTAAGTTAGACAACATCATAGGATAAAACTACCTCGTAATAATTCTAGTTTTCGAGATCTATTTGCTTCTTTTCCTCATTTCTACATTATTAATTACTTCTCTCAACTAAGCATCTCCTAGTTTATCGATAAGATGACATCCAATCGATCTCTTACTGTTCTATTTTGTTGATTTGCTAGCTCGAGTGCTCTGAGATGAAATTTTTTTCGAGTTTTCAGTGATGGGTTGAAGTTGAACACACAATGGGCTTAACGCCTTAACTTATCCTTTTCCCATTTTTTTTGTCTCTTTTAATCTTTTATTTAATTTGATTGCTTGAATTAATAAGAAAGAAGATTTATGCTTTACGCTTTCTGGATTTCATTTTTAGTTGTGCGATGTTAAACACTTAATTGAATGAGGGTTAGCCTAAGCCACTGGGATGACATATCGCTAGGGTCGAATATACTGACGGCTATCTGAAATCTCAGTTAAACACTGGATTTGTTATCTCTTCTATATATTTGGCATTTCGTGAAAAATATACCAAATGAATTGGAGGAGTTTCCAAAATTTTCACGTTAAAAAGAAATCCAATGCATGGTAAACGGACTTGATTTATGTTGGAGTGATCATTAATATAGCTCAAGTGGACTGTATATATGCTTTTCTAATTCTTCAACTTGCACTCACAGGAAACCGAGGATATTCCAATAATTCCAGTATTCACAAATTACTATCCGATGAACTCGTACCTTGGTGAATACTCGCTCGATGATCTCGACTTCCATTCATTTTCGTCAGAGAATTACTCATTGAATCACAAAGCAGTACCCAACTTCAGCGCTTCATCTGTTGAAACCTGTCAAGTAGTCACCGAGAGGCCAACAAAGCAGCTCAGGACGATGTCCTCGTCTAGCTCCTCGTCCCAAATCATATCTTTTGGGAACTCAGGCTCTCCTCCAATTAAAACCAAGTCTGAAAAGTTTTATGGAGCGGACGGCACTGGCCAGGCAGTGAAGCCGAAGACTGAGACTATTTCCTCGGACGGGAACTTGAGTTTCCAATCTCACCTAATTTCTCAAGGTGACTCCTATCAGATCGGAGAAAACATTGAAGCCATTTCCGGTCAAGGAAAATACAGTAATAAGAGGGCACATGCTTCCATGAGCCGGGCGCCTCTACATGGTCAAGATCATGTGATGGCAGAGCGAAAGCGCCGGGAGAAGCTCAGCCAGCATTTCGTTGCTCTCTCTGCAGTCGTTCCCGGCCTCAAGAAGGTACTTTGGCAGTATGTCCAATTAAGTATGTTTATATAGTATGGTTCAGGAACTCTACATATCTACATATAATATGGTAAATTTTTAAATTAAGCACGCTGAATCGACTACCTGTCTGTAATTCTTACACAATTGTTACGCAACTAGGTTAGCACATGAGGAGTGAAACTTCGAATACAAACTGTTGTTGGTCTAATAACCTAGGTCCGATCCCTTGATTTGTTAATGTTATGCTTGGATTGAAGAAAATGGAAGGAGAGGGAGCAGAGGGTATGTATGCAAATGAATGGGACCGTTGGCGGCCGAGTTCCTATATAAATGCCTCCAGCCTTTTTCTCCAATCCAAACATATATAGGGCAAACTAGTAGACAATTGATCGTTCATAACCTTCGCATCGCCAATTTCACAAGTTAGGTGAAAAGCCTACAGTTCTTATGGAGTAAAACTTCTTTTCACGTATAGTAATGGTTTCTGCTTTTGCATTAGATGGACAAGGCTTCCGTGCTAGGAGAAGCAGCCAAGTACGTGAAAGAACTTCAGGAACGCTTAAAGAAACTTGAGGAAGAAGCGTTGAGGAAAACTGTGGAATCTGTAGTTCTCGTGAGAAAATCTCAAGTCACAACCGATGATGACAGCTCTTCATCAGACGAGAATTCCTGCAACCAATCTGACCAAGAGTTGCCCGAGATCGAAGCCCGTGTTTCTGGAAAGCATATTCTTATCAGGGTTCATTGTGAGAGACGCCATGGTTACATCTCCAAAATAGTAAACCTAATAGAGAAGCTAAACCTGAGTGTCATTAGCAACAGCGTCATCCCATTCGGCAGCTCTATACTCGATATCACTATCGTGGCTCAGGTAACCAGACATACTTAGATGCACATATATCTCTATTCCAATTTATAAAACTCGAACACGACAAAATAAATTACTTCTATACATGTTTAAATCTAATTTTCAAGAATTTATTGTCCTTCTTCTTCCGTTTCTTATATGTCTAATCATATTACAATACTATGTATTGCGCGCAGATGGATGGCAACTTCTCTGTGACGATTGAGGATCTTGTCAGAAACCTCCGCCGGGATCTCTTGAATCTCATCTGAAAGCAGTTCCCCCAGAGTATACTTGATTGTTGATCCACAAATAATCGAACACCTAGTTTTCTTTACATAGTTCTTCCCTCTAGTTTCGTGGTCGTTGTTGGGGAGAACTTCCTGTATACCCATTACACAGAATACCCTCTCCTCTCTTTGGCTTAATTTTCGAAGGTTGAGTTTCCATTTTGCATGTCGGTTTTTCTTTTCCATCTGGCTCATCCCCTTTTTTTCGCGTGGTTGACTCGTTGACCATGTGTTGTAAATTAACCCACCTGCTGTATTTGAAACTCAATTACTTCTTTAATTGGTTTTTGGAGGTTTGGTGAATTTTTTGAAGAGGTCCGAC
Source organism: Punica granatum (assembly GCF_007655135.1). Lineage (NCBI taxonomy): Eukaryota > Viridiplantae > Streptophyta > Magnoliopsida > Myrtales > Lythraceae > Punica > Punica granatum. Next base: position 8,837,871 of record NC_045129.1, read on the forward strand.
ATTTGAAAACAATTAGGCCTCTTTTATGTCTTCCCTTTATCCTGTTGATCAGATTATTACAGTGTGGTCGTCCAAAGTTGTTGGTCATTGTGAGATAAACGGGCACATGTTTTGTTCCCGGCCCGACGTTTGGATCAGTGTATTAATTCTTATCCATTTTTCACTTACAATATTATGTATCGTACTTGATTTATAGTTATACATACTACAGTGGTCCTCGTGTTCTAATTTGTTTAATATCTTTCTGTAATTGTTGCATCTCTTTGATTGTTTAATGCATGACAAGTAATATTTAGTAAGAAAAGGTACATTGTCTTTAGAAATCCTCATCACCCGCATCATTACAATGATAGAGTGCCGAATAATCAAATCTATCCTTTTATTAGTATCGCCCTATACGCTAATGCTACCCTTTATCATTGCTCTATTTGATAAGAAAAGATTACTTAAAAACGTTTTGATAATCATGCAAAAAATTACAATGCAAGGTATCACCGAAAGGATTTCATTAAATTATAGAACTAGACTTGAGAGTCATGCGACACCGCACTGAGTGTTGATTAATTCTCGGTAACTATAATCATACCATAAGAGAAAATTCGTACAAGCAACAACTTCCATGAGGCAGTATAAATTACGTGCGATAATTAACACGTTTTGATTGATGAACCACATAATGTACGTTAGATTTCAGTCTTTTTACGTCTAAAAGCTTCTTCCTCCAAAGTTCTAACAGTTTGATGGCTTCAAGGAAAATTCATGTCGGTGATGATACATGTGTTAAATATGTGTACGCTGAAAAAGCTCGTGATGGAGTACTAGCTATTCATTCTCTAGTCATACATTTAGTAGGACAAGAGGCCTCTCCCCGAAAATTTCAATCAGCTGGAAATTAATTCTTATAATTTGTAACGGGAATAGCAACTAGAAGTATCGACCACTTCCATGACTACTTGCACACTTTTTGTCACGTATGGTAGCTCATGGGTTATTTGTAAGTTGTAAATACCAAGAGGTTCATCGAGATACATGATTTCTTGGCCATTTGCATTCTCGACTTTCATTAATTTCATGTTAGCCGGTTCCACATGACCTTGTCTTTGGTTACTGATATTTCATTTTCATATTCTTATACATGCGTCCTTGATCATCGGGTTCCTGGAACCGACCCCATGCGTATTCACACGAGAATTTCCCCATCAAGTCCAAATTAAGCATGCCGTTGTGGAATTTTTTTTTTCTTCTAGAAAGTAAGTACGGACGTTCATTTCAAGGGAAGTACGGACCTTGAAAATTGATAGTTAGTCAACCGTCCTTGACTTGAAAAAGGGATCAACCGAGCTCCATGATTTTTGCAGGCGCCATTCTTTGACCATTTTTATGAAAGGAAAGGAAAATCTAAAGGAATTGAGTTGTTTTTTTTTGGGGCCGAATAAAGGAATTGAGTTTTGCCGCTTTATATAAAGCCAAAGAGCCTTTAATTAGCGAGTAAACCCTAATCATTCTGTGGCTCCACCAACGGAAAAGCTTCTTTTGTACTTTTTTTTTTTTTATTATTATTATTGCAAGAAAGGTCTATAGATCTTATATAATGAAATATAAATATTATATATCTAATAAATGAATACGAGTAGTTCTATCTGTGTATCAAATTTAAAATCTCTTAGTTGTCAGGTGAAAGCATGCGTCACTGCTCTACATCCGTTTTTTATGCTTCTTCTATACTTTAAAGCAAAGCTAAATCAAAACGTTCATCACATGTTAGAAAGAGAGGGTAAGAGGCAAGTCTAATCCCCAATTATCGGCCTCTCTTTTTCATATAGAAATGTCTCTTATGTGGACGTCTAATGTCTTATGACAATTAAGAATATGCATCTCAAATGATCGTGAGGTGGTGTTCGCGATCCAAGAGATGTCGTTTTGCGATCCAAGTGCGGGTTGAGAACACTATCCCAAGAGATATTATTTTGCCATCTAGGTCCAATAGCTATCGCACGGTACGACTGATAGCCTCTTAATAATATATACTAAATCTGAACCAGATTCAAACTGTTAATTAAACATGGCAAGAAAATAAGCATTGACTTTTTTACGGTCTCAAATGATGCCCTTCGCCTTCGAGCACCATTTAATTATTCTCTGTTTAATTTTCTTCTTTGATAACCTTGATAAGAAAATAATAGTTGAAGCATCGCTTTCAAATCATAAGACAAGCAAAGTCCAGTTCAACCGTGCAAAGCAAATGACGTGTATATATATAAACATATATATTCGACTGTCAATTATTACTCGACTTTGGACACTAGTGACGACAACAAACCATAAAATAAAATTGACAACTTGGGCCATTGTTGTTCTCTTTTCTGCATCACTATGGCCCCATTTGGTTTCCATAATTACAAATAGATCTCAATAGGCCGAGAATATTCGTATTCTCACAAAAAAAATTTTTTAGACCTGATCGAGCCCACAAAGATCACGAGATCTAATTATGTAATTAACAATTCTTATTCTACTTTTCCCCAGTCTTAGTCTTAATTTTTTTGGGTAAACTTAATCGTTAATTTTTAAACATGAGCTCAAGCTGCTCAACTATCAGACTTCTGTCATAAAATGGAAAATTCCAAGTTATTGAGATTATGATTATATATAAGTTAATTTTTCCGGCGCTTTTATTCAACTTATAATTTGCATAAAATTGACTTATATGACAAAGGAATTAAAATTATAAAAAAACTATAATTTTCAAGAAATTGATGGAAATAATTTAGTAATTCACTTGTTCGAAATTGATGACCCAAAGCACACACATTGATAGCGACACAATTCAGGGAATAATTTTGCCATTAGATTAAAAGTGTAAATGGAGACAATTATAATTTATATATTTCTTGCAACATATGAATTTTCACTGAGTAAAATGAGTTGGTATATTTTCACTCTGGGGGAAAAAGTTGAGAGATGATCAGAACGTACAGGGAACGACAAGGAGAGCCTCGAACCAATGGCCATACATACAAACACACACACACACACACACACATATATATATATATTCTTCATGAGAAATGCTGGTAACTCTCTTTATATGTAGTGTTATTAATTCCACCGAGCATTACATTGGCGAAAGGGTAAGTCAGCACGCTACCATAAACACAACGCCAAGCACGTAGATAGATATGTATAAGCCAGTATGTTAGGGTGGGCAATTGGATGGTCTAAGTCTAGCTCTTCAACCATGTTAAATTTATAATTATGATACTTTCTTCAAAATTTATTACAAGTAATCTCTTCTCTTCTCTACTATTATAAAGCATGAAAGAATCCTCTCTCTTCTCACTTTTTTTTCCTAACACCGAAATTGCCATACTATATAATTTTAATTAAAAAATATTAGATTGTACCAACATAAATTGACTCAAGCATTTCAATGTTTATTACCCTTAAATAAGATATCAGGTTCGAGTATTGTGAATGAAGAAAATCTATACTATAAGAGTTTTATCCTTTGATGGGTCTACGCTGCTCGAACTATATTAGACATGATCTACTGTGCTTCCGAATACCCAAGAGTACACCAAAAAAAAATTAAGATTTTGATAATAATTTTCTGATAATAACTCCCCGCTAATTCTATTTTTCACTCACTCATTTTCCTATTTTCTTTTTTATCTAGAAAACCTAAAAAATAAAATAAAAAGTACGTTATAAAAAAATAAAAAACTTCCTCCCCAATTTTAACTTAGTCGCCTTCAGGTTGGACATTTTCTTTTTGGCTTTTTTTTTCTCTGCAAATTATTTTCTTATTCTACTAGGGTAAATTATCAAAATACCTACATGAACTTTTTAGTATTTCGTATGTATCGTTTCACACGGAGTGAGGGTATTCCCCTCTAGTTACTTATATATATATATATATATATATATATTAATGCTGTGTGTGGACAGATATATAGAACGATCGGTCCTATCGTAATTGTCGTCTGGATTTGTCCTGCTACATCATGCTTCACGTGCCAAATTAATTTACAATATTATTAGTTGATACAGTTTGATGGCTTCAATTTAAAATGTTTACATTACTTCTTTTGCGTTTTTAGTATAATACTTAATCAATTACCTTTCCAAGGAAAAAAATAATATAAAACTTAGTCAATGTTTCAATGGTTCAGGTGACTGGTCCTCCAATTGCAGAGCTAAGCCTAGGACAGATGTGCTGTTTAAATTGGGCTTTTTCTCTTTTCTCTTTTCCATGTCCACATTATTAGATTCGTTTATGCACTAATATCTATAAAAGTTGCACGATTTTGCATGTTCGTGTAGCATCTATATATCTATATATAAAAAATATATAAGTATGGGAGAGATTGTAGTTGCATATCATTTGTCTAAAAATCCAAATGAGAACTCCTCATTCATCAACTCTTCATATGCCCAAAACCTTTCAAAGCTCCAACAAAGAATATAATAATAATAATAATAATAAATATATATTATATTTATTATTATTATAAATAAAATGTTCTCAATATTTAATAACTTGAGAGAAAGATAATAATAATAATAATTATTATTATAAATCGAATGTTTTCACAACTCATCAAATCTATATATAATATATAATTGCTTAGGAGATTGTTGCATGCCATTTACCCAAAAATTTCAAACGAGAGCTTCTTATTGACCGACTCTTTGTATGCCCAAAAGCTTACGTAACTCCAACAAAAAAGAGGAATAATAATAATTAATATTATAAATCAAATGATCTTAATATTTTGATAACTTGAGAGAAAGTTAATAATAATAATTATTAATATTATAAGTACAATATTTTCACAACTTTCACCAAATGGGATAATCGTTGGGAACAAAAAATAATAATAACAATAATTTTTACTAAATGGGATAATTACTGGTGATAGGAAAAAAAAAATAACGCTCACTAAACGAGATAATTGCTGAAGACAACAGTAATAATCTTTTATAATAATATGAGAGAAAAATAGCAATGATAATTATTATTACTATAAATCAATGTTTTCACAGCTTTCACTAAATGGGATAATTGTTGTGGACAAAATTAATAATAATAATAATAATAATAATAATAATAATAACTTTCACTGAATGTAAAAATTGTCGGGGACAAAGGCAATAATCCATATATAATAGTATGAGAGAAAATATAGCAATAATAATAATAATAATAATAATAATAAATTATTATTATTATTATAAATAAAATATTTTCACAATTTTCTCCAAATGGGATAATTGTTAGGGACAAAAGTAATAATAACAATAACTTTCACTCAAGAATATGATTTATGTTATTTCTATTATGTTGTTATCATCATCATCATCATCAAATATTTACTTAACTATCACTAATCTATATATAATACATAATTACTGGGAAGATTGTGGTTGTATGTCATTTGCCCAAAAACTTTAAATTGGAGCTTCTCATTCACCGATTCTTCATATGCCCAAAAACTTTCATATCTCCCACAAAAAAGAATAATAATAATCAACATCATTACTATTACGATTATTATTATTATTATTATTATTATTATTATTATTATTATTATTATTATTATTTTGGTTGCAAAGAAGGTCCAATGCTAAGTACAATGAAAGAGAAATATCAAATAACTAATAAAGGGGTAGGGGTAGTCCCACTAGGTTTTCAACCTACGATTTCTAGGTCAACAAGCGAGGGTGTAGCGCAGTAATATTTAACAATAATAATAATAATAATAAATTATTATTATTATTATTATTATAAATCAAATGTTCTCAAAATGTTAATAATTTGAGAGAACGATAATAATAATAATAATAATAATAAATTTTCACATTTTGATTTGTAATGATGATGATGATGATGATGATGATGATGATGATAATAACTTTCACTAAATAGGATAATTGTTGTGGACAAAAATAATAATAATAATAACAACTTTCACTAAATGATATAATTGCTTGAGAGAAAAATAATAATATGAGAGAAAAATAGTAATAATAATAATAATTATTATTATTATAAGTCAATATTCTCACATCTTTCACCAAATGGGATAATTCTTGGGGACAAAATTAATAATAATAATAACTTTCACTAAATGGGATAGTTCCGGGGACAAAAGTAATAATCTATATATAATAATAAGAGAGAGAATATTATAAATCAAATGTTTTCACAACTTTCACCAAATGAGATAATTATTGGGGACAAAATAATAATAATAACAATAACTTTCACTTAAAATAATATTACTTCTATTATGTTGTTATTATTATTATTATTATTAATACTTTATCATCATCATCATCAAATGTTTACTTAACTTGACTAAACGGGATAGATAATGGGGAACAAAAATTATAGATATTTTATATCTATATATATTATATGAAAAATCATTATTTTTAAAATATATTATTACAAATTAAATATTAGAAATTTTCAAAATTCTAAATCGAAACTCCATTAGGAATTCATCTTAATTTAGGAATTTTATTTTAAAAAGTTATTCGAAAACGAATCGATTGTAACTTCTCAACACCAGGTAAAATAGTTTTACTTTTAAATTACAATCTAAATAAGAAATAATTTTTAAAAATAAGAATTAACAAGTACCATTACGGGTTAACAATAGAGAAATTTCTTCAGGATGACTAAGAATTGATCAGCACAACGCAGGGGCTGATAGGATGGTAATATGTAATTGTTAGGGAGATTATGGTTGCATGCCATTCGTCCAAAACCTCAAAATGGGAGTTTCTCATTTACCGACTCATTATATGCCCAAAAGCTTCCAGAACTCTTGCCATAAAGAATATTACTTGTTTTAAAATTATTGTCATCATCATCATCTTTATTATTACTCCCATAAAAAAGAATATTATGTCTTTTAAACTAATTTTGCCAATTCACCAAAGGGGATAATGCTAGGGACAAATTTTATAATAAACCAATGGGATAATTGTTGGGACAAGAACAATAATAACAAAAATAGTTATTCACCAATTCATCAATATATATGTAATATATAATTGCCGAGGAGATTGTGATTACATGCCATTTGTCCAAAAACTCAATGGGAGCTTCTTATTCACCAACTTTTTATATGCCTAAAATCTTCCGTATCTCCCAACGTAAATAATATTATTTCTTTAAAATTATTATCATCATCATCATCTTTATTATTACAACCACATAAAAGAATATTATTTCTTTTAAAATTATTATTAGTATTATTTTTTTTTGTCGTAGTTGTTGTTCGGGATAAAATAGTAATAATATTAATCTGATAATAATAGGGACGAGAAATAATAATAATAACAACTTTCACTAAATTCACTAATTTTACCGATTCACCAAATGGGATAATTGTCAGGGACAAATTTTATAATAAATCAAATGGGATAATTATTGGAACAAGAACAATAATAACAAAAATAATTATTCACCGATTCACCAAATGGGATAATTGCTAGGATAATAAACCAAATGAAATAATTGCTGGGACAAATACAATAGTAATAATAATGATCATTCACCGATTCACCGAATGGGATCATTGCTATAGACAAAATTAATAATAAACCAAATGGGATAATTATTGGGAAAAAACAATAATGGCAATAATAATTGGAGATAAAAAAATGATGATGATGATGCTAATAATTATTATTATTATAAATCAAATATTTTCATAACAACTAGAAGCCAAATGGGATAATTATTGGGACAAAAACAATAGTAACAATATAATAATTATTGTAAATCTAATATTTTCATGACAACTCCAACAACAAAATTAACAAAGTGATGTTGCCAAATAATAACTTCAGGGGATAATAATAATAATAATAATAATAATAATAACTATAGTTGAGGAATAATATTAGATCAATTTTTCTCTCTAGGTTTAGTTTTATTATTGAGAAATTTAAAAAAATATAACAGACGATTATTCAAAAGTCAAAATGTAATTCAGACAAAAAAAGTCAAAATACAAATATTGCTTGGAATCTAGAAGCTCTATATTATAGAAGAATATGGTTAATTCAAATTCGAGCTAGGCTGATTCATTAAATGATAAAACTATCCAATTAATTTATTTACTCTATTCACAAGACTTAAATTCAAAATCTCACTTAAGAGAAATATTTTCGAACTACACATTAACTAATTCTACATTTATAAACTAATTAATATTTTTCATGATCTAATTAAATAATAAATACGTTTTTTTTCTTGATAAATAATAATTCCGCGCAACACGCGGGTGTAGAAGTTAATTTTATGTACTTATATTCTGCATTATTCTTAACATTAAGTGCATTTTTGTTAATTAAATTTGAAGCCCTTAGTTCGTATCTGATCATTTATATGGAGCTTCCTAATAAGTCAAACACAACAACTTAGATTTTCCTCAAATTACAACTAACTAGGTACAGGCACGCACGTTGCACGGAGCGAAGATATTATTAAATTTGTATAATTTTAATTACTTTTTAGAAATTTTTTAACATATTTGTGAATTGATTTAACATTTCGTTTTAAAACTTTAAATTTCTATTTGCGATTTTTTAATGTAAGATTAAATATTACAATTTTTTTCGGTAAGGTAAATGTTACAATTTTGTTAAAAAAAAATAAAAAAATAAGAACTGGAACTAAGAAATATAAAAATGGCATTCTCGCGTATTGTACAATACATTTTTTTTGATTAATTTTTACCCGTGTTTAAAATGGATAAGAAGTGAAGTAATATGATGAAAAATTCAATGCAACAATCTAATCACATAAAAAAGGCTGAACGAACATGAAAATTCTAAAATTATGTGAAAAGTTAAACTTAACTTGTAAATGAATCAGTTTAGCTCAAGTAGTACTAGACGTAGTCCGTTAGTCAATTTCGGTTCGAAACTATTACTGCTGTTAAACCAGTCTATGTGACACCTCCTGATTTGTCAAATAATATTTTTATTTATCAAAATATTTGGAAAATCTGAGAAAAAAAGAAACAAGACAAAAAAAAAGAAGGTGGATGGAGTCTCACCGGTGGGGTTCCCTCGCCGCCACCTTTCGCTGCCTTGGGGGGGTGGAAGGTGGCCGGGAGCCGAGAGCCCCAACTGGCGAGACTCCTTCCTGTTCTTTTTTTTTTTTTTGAGTCTTTTTCTTTGTCTTTTTTTTTTCCATATTTAAAAAAAAAAATTATTAAACAAAAAAATTATTGGATATCAAGAGGCGTCACGTAAATATATTTAACGGGGTTAATTTTTACTTACGGTTTTGGATGAAAATGTTTAAGTATTTCAATTCAAATATTTGGTACTTTGTACTGTTCATTTAAATAGTTGAATTGAAAGTACTAAATACCTTGACTTTTTATTATGTTAGACGAACCAAATACCTTAATTAGATGGAAGACGCAAAACGTTTGATGGAGTCCAGGGAGATGATGAAACTGGGAGAGGTGTCCTTTTCTTGTCAAAAAAAATTTGACAGGCAACAACGTTAAACAACAGAATTTTGATGTTTAAGGCATTATTGAATTAAAAAAATAGTATTTGTCTTCATCTAGCTTTTTTTTTCGGTAAGTTAACTGGGCAAAGTCCAAGAAATTAAAAAGTACAAAGATGGGATGTAACAATTCTAAAAATGCCACTTAACAATAAAGAACTTAAGCTATTAGGAATAGAAGGTAAAATATGCAATCCAACGGGCAATGAGATAGTCCGCCTAATAAATCAAATCGAAATCAGTCTTCATCTGGCATTTGATGACATGATCGGTGCCTTTACGCAATGAATGATCTCCTCAAAGACCATTTTCTGCCATTGGATTTCAATCGAACGGTGGAAATTAATTTGTTAGTTTTAGAATCACATTTCGTGTATCATGTAAAATGTTATATATTGACAAATTTTCACACCTATAAAAGAAATTCATTTTTAAATTCAATTCATAATTCTAGAACTGTTAATTAATAGGCCGAAAATGATAGTTCAAATGTATTTGTAGAAAATTCGCAGAAGTCCCACCAAATTATATTATTTTTAAAATTTCAGGTTTTATCCTTCGTATGATGCTCTTTTTCATACTCTTTTAAAAGTCTCTGTTATGTTCATATTTTTATATCAATATAGCATTAAACTTTTTTAAAAATTTAATTGCGACTGATTGTTTCTCCTGACATTGTATCAGTTAAGAGAGTCTATTTGTTGTTCGTGCCGCTTCTCGTTCCCGGTGATGTGATTGGTCCTCTTATAAACAACTATTAATTTTGCAGATCTTCAATGAAATCGTATAAGCATGTAGTTGGATATCGCATGAAGTCCTTGATTGGGCCTCGAACAATTAAAAATCAGTGCTGTAACCCACAATAATAATGGTGTGCTTGAGAAAGCAGAAAAGGAAAATACCAATCATACTAGGATAAATTATGGAAAAAAATCACTTTAAATCTGCCAACCTTTAGACTTTTCTTCATTTTCATTCTATAATTTCTTTTAGCTAAAATTCTTCCTCAATCTTTCCTAGAAATGTCAGTTTTAATCCTTCCTTTATATTTCCATCAAAAACATTACTTTTCCATTCATAAAAAAATCTTTTGATGTTTTAAAAATAAAAGAATCAAATTAAAAGGAAAAGGAAAAAAAGGGATCGGCAAAACTGAATGCGGAAGAGAAGGGGAGAGGCGGAGGGGCCTCGCTGACAGCCACTGACCATCAATATAGCTTATCGCAACAATTCTAGTTCTCGCTATTACTGGCTACCTGATGGACTCGTCCTTTGGTGGTTACTCGCTCGACGATCTCAACTTCCATTCATTTTCGACAGAGAACTACTCATTCAATCATGAAACCTCACCCAAGATTACTCGCTTGTTGTAGTAATGGCTTTGTTTTTGCATCCGTACTTGGTGAAGCTGCCAAGTACGTGAAGCAGCTTCAAGAAAGCTTGAAGAAACTCGAGGAAGAAGCATCGATGAAAACCGTGGAGTCTGTGGTTCTTGTGAAGAAATCTCAAGTTTCAAGAGATGATGATTCCTCTTCGCCCAGCGAGAACTCCTGCAACCAATCTGACCAACAATTGCCTGAAGTCGAAGCCCGAGTCTCGGGAAAGCATGTTCTTGTCAGGATCCACTCTGAAAGAAGACAACGTTGCATCCCTAAAATACACTCGACCTGATAGAGAAGATAAATCAGAGTGTCGTCGGCAGCAGTACCATCCCGTTTGGCAGCTCTATACTCGATATCACTATTGTGGCTCAGGTTCCCGCACATACGCACTTATATTTCCACTTAATTTATCACACTCAAAACACTACGCAATAAGTTTTCTCAATATATTTAAGTTTAATTTCCAATAATTTATCATCCTTTTATTTGATACTGAATGTTGTCTTGCAGTATTATCTATTACACACAGAAGGACGGCGTCCCGCCCACGATGACCATTGAGGATTTCGTCAAAAACCTTCACCATGATCTCCTCAATCTCATATGACCGTGGCTCTATCCCAGAACATCTTGACTGTCGACCCACGAATGATTGAACTTTATATTGATTCGCCTTTGCTTCCTTCTCTCCATTCCTTCTGGTCTCTTTATCGTGACAGTTTTGGACCAAAAACTTTGGCCTGTGGGAACTCACTCTCTTGTGTTTTTTTTTAAATTTTTTTAAATTTTTTCAGATTGCAGCGGAGGCCCATAGTCTAATATAATAAAATAGAAATCATAATATCTAAATAAAGGAACATGGATAGTCCCACCCGAGTATCGAACCTGAAACATGCACTACATCCTCCTTGATTCTCTTCGTTTATTTTCAAAGGTTGAGTTTTCGAGATTGCAATTTTTTATTTTTTATTTTTTTCGGATTATAAAGGAATCTCATTAGTTTAGTACAATGAAATATGAATACTAATAGTTAAAAAAGGAACGCTAGCAATTCCATCACAAGAATCGAACTTGTAACCTCTTAGTTGACTGGCACGGACATGCACCACTGCATTATATATATATTTTTAAATATTTGGCTGTCCATACTTTTTTCGCGTGGCTGACCGTTGACCAGCTCTTATATTAAATTTAACCCACGTGCTGTATTTGAAACTCAATTATTTCTTTAACAACGGTCGGATTAGTGTGTTCTTTCCTTTTCTTGTAATGTTTCTGTATTGTACTGAATAACTGATTTATATTCAATGATCTTCGTGTTCTAATTTGGTCAATATCTGTATGTAAATTTGATATTTATTATATCATTAGCATATAAGATGATAGAAAGTCGAATAATCGAAAATATCCATTTGTTTATATCTTAATATATATATGCTATATATAGGAGATAGGAAAGCTACTGACTGCCTTTAGCCTATACTGTAACTAGACGAAAGGAGAGTATATATATGCACATGCTAGAATTATTGAGAACCATAACTAGCACCAACTGCGTGAGACAATATGCATTGTGTGCGAACCCGACTAAATTGGCACAACACGTCTAATATTGAAATTCGTTCCCGTTTGCGTCACATATCCTTATAGTTTATATTGAACTATTTGATGTCAGACGTAGTCATGACTAACAAAACCAATCATAAACCATAATAAATTTTAATCCATAGAGATGGGTTATGTTGAGTAGATGATAAGAACCAATAAAGGAATGGACCTAGGAAAATCTAGGGGCAAGAATAATCTCATTGACAAGAACAGAAGGCAGAACTTCTTAGTTCTAAATGAGCGTGTGTCTCGCTGCATCGCACGTCCTTCCTGATAAAATAAAGCTACCATTTTAAAGGTAATATAAACATAATAAGAAATATCCCTAGCTAAATTCATTCGCTACAAGAGACAATTTGAAATGTAACGCATGAACTGTTGAGTATAAGTGCAATTTTATCCAAACATGGCTCGAAAGACTAGTGGAAATTTCATAGCTTAGTCCAATTTGGAGGTGAAAGTTTTTCAAAATTGAGAAAAGGTAGTATAGCTTTCGGCGTGCACCGCCTGATATCCGAAATTTTAGATTCTAGTTGGGTTGGCTCAATAAGGCTAAAACTCTTTTAATCGTAAACTTTCTTTATTCACAATACTCGATTGAGACCTTATTTTAGGACTAAAGGCGTCAAACTGCTTATACCAACTTACATTGTTTTGAGCATTCAGGCGATTTACTGCATGAGCTAACGGTAGTATAGTTCTACATATATCATGTATTAATTCTTCTGAATGCTTGAATTCTAGACCTTTATTAAGCCACACGTACATGTGGTAGGAGTACATATCCTCCTCTCTGAAGCTTGCGTTAATTATTTGATCGGTGCTGGTAATTCTTTTGTTCCTCAGAAACTCATATATTCTAATAGTTATATCTGTTTATGTCTGAATATTGAGATTGATCGGCAGAGACAGGGCAGGTATCCATGCATTTCTTCGATTTCACATCAAACTCCTCCGATACTGATATTTGCTTTTATTATGCGTTGGCCGTGCTTCCATGAGAGTCCTTCCTTGTTGATTGGTTCGTTGTAAAATTCACCATCGATCAACTCCACATTGTTAGCCAACTCGTTGTCTAAATTTGACTCCTCGAACTGTATCTATGTAAGATTTTCTTTCTTTGGAAAGTACGGGCGTTAATTTCCGGGAACATACGAGCCCTGGAATTGCTTTGTCAACACTTGAAAATTGAAAAGGGACCTCCATGATATTTGTGGCCATTCTTTGACCATTAAAGCTCTGATAGAAGCAATTCACTTGCTTATATAAAGCTAAAGATCCTTTGATCAAAAACCACCAGTTGGACGGTGTAGCTGGTTTTCTGTATTTCATGTGAACATATTTTATTAACCCATATAGTGCAGGAATTTGAAACTCACTAGAAGTATACCGTGAGTAGAAAAATCAATGTTTGCGCAAGAAGTATTCTCAATCAAAAGATTGAAAGTCATCCTTTAATTTCGCGCTAAAAATTAGAACCTTTGTATGACTGAGTGGCTCCACCAAGGGAAGCTTCGTCCGTAGTACTTTAAAGAAAGCTAGAAGTCATCACATTGTCACATTGTAGAGGGAAACCGCGATGTCTATATATCTCCTGAAGCTTGTCTTTTATACATGTCTTTCGTGGGGTCAAAAATCCAATTTTTTTATCTTTCAAATGGCACTTGATGATTAAATATATATGCCTCTCCAATTTTATGGTAGTGTGTAGTGATGACCTCTTCGCGGTCCAACAGATATAATTATGTGATCCAAGCGCTCACGAATCTGCCGATAAGTAAGAGGTAAAACATTGGCATATAATATATGTTGGTTCATCTCACATGGTCGTTCGTTTCGAGGGACAAATAGTTTTTTTGTGCCACTAATTAATCTGAGCCATAGGGCTCAGAATAAAGGGATTATCAAATTGGGCTCAGGATCGTGTTCCCATAATTTTCTGTCTCATAGTTTAGAAATAAAGTTTCGACTTACCAGCTAAAATAAGTATTTTTTTCTTTCTTTAATAAATTAAATTAAGTAAATAATAGTTCAATTAAAAAACGATGTAACGCAGTAGTGCACGCTCTCACCTATTAATCTAGAAGTCGTATGTTCGATACCTAATGAGTGAACCCATGCCTCTTCATTAATTATTTAATATTTTTCTTTCATTATACTAGGCCTCGTACCTTCTTTGTAACTAGGAAAAAAGAGAGAGTAAATAATAATTCAAGCATCACTTTCCAAATATAAGATAAGCGAATCCAGTTCAACCGTGCAAGCAAATAACAATTTTGTATTCAAATCTTTATATTATACTATATCATCAACGCAGACGAGGCTAAATTGCCGTTATATAATTGACAAATTGGGCCATTGTTTTTCCATTTTCTTCACCATTTTCTTTCCTTAATATCAAGTGGATCCAATAATTAGACACATGCTGGATCTCATTGTGGATTTTCAGATCTATTTCTGTAATTAAGAATTCAATTTAGGTTGTCAGAGTCTAAATTCTTGATTTTTTTTTCGATTACAAGGGAGACCTAAGAGTCTAATATAATGAAATAAAAATCATAATAACTAATAAATGAGCACGAATAGTCTCACTACGAGTATTGAATCTGAAATCTTTTGATTATCAGGTGAGGTCATGTACAAACGCTGTGCTACACTCTTTTTTTATTAGTCCTTGATTTTTTAAAACATGCAATGCAATGATCATCGACATTCTAAAAATGGAAATTTCCAAGTTCTTGAGATGGTATACGTTCTGTTTTCTCCTGCTCCTTCTTTAAACTCGTATAGTTTACATTAAAAAATTGATGGAAATTAAAAAATATAGTATTCTCTCTTGTAATCGATGACCAAAGGACACGCAATGCTGGCGACACTATTTAGAAGCAATTATGTTCTTAAACTATAAATAATTAATGGAAACAATTATAGGTAAGCAACTGTATTATCTATATGCATCTACCCAAGAAATTATATATATATGCAAAGAATTTGGATGTGAAACTACGCGATACGAGATGCATTAGCCAGCAGGTCAGCGTTTGACAATCGGATAGGTGGGTTCTAACTCTTCACATGTCATGTTATTGGATCTGAAACGAGTTAGGCCTACATCTCCATAAGTCGCCTTGAGAAGATATGTTTGTTAGCTCCCGATTGCTATAGATATATATATATATATTCGTAAAAATCACTTAGTGCACGTTTGAAGTGGGATTTTCAACGTACAAAATATAAAAGTAAATAGACGATTTTGTTCTTGGAATAGTTGAGTTGCATCAATTGATTCCTCTTTAAAAAAAAAGTTGCATCAATTGGATCCTTCTATACATGAATTGGTGGTGCATTTATGCATCAAATTTAATTTGGTCCCAACGTTACATCAATATTACATTAGTTTTGATGGAAAAGTGTAACAATATCGAATGGGTCCTTCCATGCCATTTTAAGGTTTCTTTTAGTAAACTATCACCATGGTCCTTGAAGTTTGGCCAGCCATCAGTTTGGGCTTGAATGAATTTTTGCCACCCGTATGATCCTTGCAATTCAATAATATATATATTTAAAATTATTCAAAGAAAAGAAGGAGAAGGGAGATCAGCAGTGGCCCTCTTGACCGGTCATCGAGCCCCAGATGAAGTCATTGGAGGCCCCTCAAACCTCTACTGATGTTGCCTGGGGGAAGGTCACTGACTAGGGAGCACCCCCTAGCGCTACGAACTCCCACTCTTACTTAGAAGGGAGAGAGTGGGAGCGGTGCCTCCAGTGACATCGCCTAAGGGGAAGGCAACTTGCGGAGGCAGGAGCCCCCCACCCCTTCTCCTGAAACGGGGGCCGGGGTGTGAGTTTGGGTCCCAGGCAACCTCCAACATGGAGAGGGAGCTCGGGCGGGAGCTCACGTTGGAGGCTCGGGGCTCGGGAAGAAATTATGAAAAAATGTTTTAATTTATGTCTTTTTCCCTCGTAGTATGAAAGGAAAAAGCTCCCTCCCAAATACAGGGAGCTGGTAGAAATTTTCGTATGCGCCGACCAAGGAGTCCTAGTCGTCGTTGGTTGACGCGAAGTAGATGTGTATGTAATAATGCGGATGTCTACTTAACATCACCAATATATTGTTTGTATGGTTCATCATTGAAGAAAAAGGATAAAGGACGAGCCAATGAGTAGATTATATCTTTTTTAATTTGATGGGATAATATAACGTGTAGATAGATATATTCCAATGAGATACGACTTTATCTTCAAAAGATTATATCAAAATTTTAGATTCCCCTCCCAGTTCAAGATATTTCATTTTAATTCAACATAACTACTTGCAAAATTTTAAAATTCTTTTTCTTTTCCTGGTGGGCGAACTTGCAGAAGTTTTAAGTGGCAAAATAAACCAAGCTCGTAACATTATTCGCCCATACTTAATGCTAATATTCTCCTTATTTTCCCCCTAATTTTACTATGGGTGCGTATGTAGTCACTATTTAATTTTCAGTTATAAGCTAGGAGGTTTAGAAGCCTAGTAGAAAAGAAGAAATAAATGGGTATATGAATTCCCACGGATGAGAACTAATATCGAAAACCTCTTGGTTAGATCAAGGACAGATGAGAATACTGTGGCAAAAAACTCCATTTCTCTGCATGTATTTACTTTTTAGAGAACTAATCCCCACTTTTCTTCTCCTTTTCTAAACTTATTTCTCCATTGAAAAATATAAAAATATGCTTACTTATGTTAAAGTTAAAAAATCATAGTTCATCGTAAATCAATCACTAATTTAGTGTTGGGCTCAAACCTTGTAATAATAAATGATGTTTAATAAATAAGAAAGGTAAATCAAAAATTAAAAATTAGAAAAGGAACGAATTGGCTAATGAAAAATTAGAGAACTAAAACAAAAGTTTTTTTTTAAAAAAAATCAAAGAGGATGAAGCGCAATGTCGCACGCCATCACCTAGTGACTAATAAGTTCTAGATTCGATATTCAGGTGAAACTACCCGTGCCCCTCTATTATATATTTAAGATTTCAATTTTATTGAATTTGACCCATGAACTTTCATTGTAATCGGAAAAAAAAGAACTTTTTATCTACCAAAAAAAGAACTTTTTAAATCTCTATGCAAATTTGAATAGTGGAAAATAATATTTTCCTAAAAAATTCATTTTAATTTTATGTTAGTAAATACATTTTTTGTAGTTCTCTATTTTTTACAAAATTTTCCTAGAATTGAAAAATTCTCCAAAATTAAACAAGCACGTAATTTTCCCAGCATTCAATTTCCCCATTGGCTCACTGAGTAATGCAATTTCTTTTTTTTTTTTCACTATTTAAAACTATAGGGTTCATTCCAGCTATAACCCCGTAAGGAGAATAACATAAGTTCGAGATTCGGGAAGCACACTTGTTAAGAGGGGAAATAACATTTAATACTCGATCCCCTGAAATTGCAAGAACATCGTTTTCCATAATTTTTCTTACCGAAAAAAAAAAAAGAAATACGTGGAAGGAAGGAACTGGGATCCTCCATATGTGAAAAGTGCCCTATTAAACATTGATAAACTAAACGGAATGAACCAAGATAGAAGTCTTCACACGTGCGAATTAATTTGATCATCTGCATAACAAACAAACGCGCACATGACGCCCTACCGATCATTATTGCATAAATATAAATACCCACTATTAATTTCGTTTGGTCAATACGATTAATCCCTTCCTAAGCCCAATTAATCACTTAATTCAGTCTTCTTCTCCAAAGGTCTCCTTCTCTCACTCTCTCCCCCCCTCTCTCTCTCTCTCAAGAAAAGTGAGAACATAAACATCACATTACTGCTTTCTCCAGATCTTGTCATGTTTGAGAAATTTGTGTGAATTGATGATGTTTGTTGTGTCCTGATGTTTTCTAGTTTTCCATTTTTCTTGGAACTCTCAGGAAAACTTTTCCCTTGAGGAAGGTTTTGGAGATCTGTTTTGAAGAGCCAACAAAGAGGAGAAAACCAGAAGAAATCAAGAGAAAGGGGAGAAAAAAAAGGGGTTTGTGTGCATAATTATAATTTTGATGGAATCCTCAGCAGCACCAACTAAGTGGTTATCTGATTCTGAACTGGTAAGTAAGACAATATTATCGGAAAATACTACCTCGTAATCCTGCTATAGTTTTTGCCATTATTCTGCATTCCCTAGGTCATTACTGAATATATCGAAGCAACCATGATCTGTACCGTAGATATTTCGAGTTGTCATTTTCATTTCAAGGGAGAAGAAACATGCAAACTTGCACTGAACCAAAACTAGGGAGAGTTTTTCTCAATGAAAAATCAATTTCAGTAGCGCTTAGTATTCTCAAGTTTAAACAGCATCTAGATTTCTTCTTTTCCAGAAAATTGGATTTATCTGTTTCTAGTCTTCCGCCTTCGGATAGAAATGAAAGTTTAATGTCATAGATCTTGGAGTGATCGGTTAACACAGTCCAAGCGGATGTTTGGTAGTGGATGATTTTCTAATTCTTTCACTTGAACTCACAGGTAACTGAAGATATTCCAATCATTTTCACAAATTACTACCCGATGAACCCATCCTTTAGTGACTACTCCCTCGACCTTGATGATCTTGACTTCCCATCATTTTCATTAGAAAATTACTCATTGAATCACGAAGCAGCGCCCAACTTCAGCGCTTCATCAGTTGAAACCTTCCAACCAAGTACCGAAAGGGCCGCAAAGCAGCTCAAGATGTCCCCGTCTAGCTCCCCATTCCAAATCATATCTTTCGGGAACTCAGGCTCTCCTCCAAGTAGGACTAAGTCTATGACTCCAGACGGGAACGTGAGTTTCCCATCTCACGTGATTTCTCATGGTTATTCCTATCAACTAGGAGAAAATATTAAAGACATTTCCGAGCAAGGAAGCCATAGTAATAAGAGGGGCCATGGTGCCATGAATCGGACACCTCTGCATGCCCAAGATCATGTGATCGCAGAGAGAAAGCGCCGGGAGAAGCTCAGCCAACGTTTCATTGCTCTCTCTGCAGTCATCCCCAGCCTCAAGAAGGTATATATGTTTGCTGTGGCATTAAAGTATATGGAAACCTTTTTTCTTTTACATATATTTGAGGGACTCCCTTTAATAACTCGATCTGATATGTGTTATTCCTCAATATGTTTAAATAGAATATTCATTTCTTCGATGAAATATCCCATATGCTATATAAAGTGATCATCTTTAATCGCATGTGATTGCTTACTTTTACGCTTTCGACGACAACTCATTACATGCATTTTTTTTTAAGGAAAAAAAATGACAGTACTAACTTTATTTTTGCATAATAATTAGATGGACAAGGCCACCGTGCTCGGAGACACCGTCAAGTACATTAAACAGCTTAAAGGACGCTTGGAGAAACTCGAAGAAGAATTGTCAAGGAAAACTGTGGAATCTGTGGTTGTCGTGAAGAAATCTCAGGTTGCAATGGATGATTGCTCCTATTCATCTGACGAGAGCTCGTGCGACCAATCCAACCAAGAGCTGCCTGAAATCGAAGCTCGAGTCTCTGAAAAGCATGTTCTTGTCAAGGTCCATTGTGAAAGACGCCAAGGTTGCATCTCCAAAATACTTAACCTAATTGAGAAGATGAACTTGAGCGTCCTTAGCAACAGTGTCATCCCGTTCGGCAGTTCGATACTAGATATTACTATTGTGGCTCAGGTATCTTACACATGCATTTCAAGAGTTCATTTTTCCTTCTAAATTTCTTAATTCACTTTACATTACATAAGCCCTCTTTAATGCGAATATAATCCGAACTAATTGTTTTACAACACTGTCTATTTGCATGCAGATGGAAGGTGAGCTTCCCATGACGATTGAGGATCTCACTAAAAACCTTCGCCAGAATCTCCTTAATCTCATCTGACCGCGACAATATCGTAGAATATGACTCTCGATCTCCATATAATTGAACTTCTAATCTCCTAAGCCTATATGCCTTGCTTCCTCATCTCCTATCCGTCTTTTTTTTTTTTGGGTGACCGTTTTGAGTGAAATCTTCTGCTTGTGAATTCACTCCATATGCTTATTTTCGAAGGCTGAGTTTCCATTTTTCAGGTGGGTTTTTTCTTTTTAAACTTTTTCTCGCGAGGTTGACCCGTTGACCATGTGTTATAACCCACGCGCTGTATTTGAAACTCAATTACTTTTTAAAAATATTTTTGGAGGGCGATTTTTTGAGAGGTTTGACTTTTCAGAACAATTGGGCCCTTTTATATATGTCTTTATCTATTTTCTTATTGTTATTATTGTAATTAATTCCGCTCTGTTTGTCCAAAATTATCGGTCTTTGAGAGACAAACAGGCACATGTTTTCTTCCTAATGGTCGGATATATCATCCATGCATTCTGTTCTTTCCTTTTCCCTGTCAATTTGTTTGTTATGTATACTATTGTACCCAATGAAGTATACATATATATAGTGGAATATCATGTTCTAATTTGTTCAATATCTCTCTGTAAATTGGCCTCTCTTTGATCGTTTAGTGACATATATCTCGTTTGTTCATGCTGAGAATTAAATCCCACATGAAAAAATAAAATAGAAAATTATGAATTTATAAATTATTAACTCATCTCTAATTCAAAAGATTGAGTTAATAGTGCGCGGAAATATAACCTACTCTAATACGATATAAAATATCCAATGCGCTTATAAGCTATTAAGTCCATCCTCAATTCAAAAATTTGAACTGATAGGTTGAGATATTCAACTTTTACAAACTCACGGTTTTCTATTTCATTTTTTCTTGTGGAATTTAACTTTCAACATCTGTCCTCACATGACAACGTATGTGACATTTCATCTATACGTGGGCCACGTGGATTTTAGATGAATGTCTATCAAAATCCTCATTTTCGAGATACACATGATTATAGTATCCCAAAAAAATCAAAAGTATCTTTATAACGTGCTTCGGTAAATTTTTATTATAAGAGAGTTACAAAAGTTGGCACTATCTTTGATTAATTCTACCGTTCTTTATTGCACCACATATGTGATCCAAAAGGATTATTCAGCACTAGGGTTAGCTGCCAAGCTTAACGAGTTACACGCATTTAAAAGTCTAAGAAAATTTAGGAGCACTAGTAGACCTACTTGTCTAGAAACTAGATTAGTCGGAAATCATTGAATTTTCAGATACCAAGTATAATAGACTGAAAAAGAAAAAAACTTATTAGCCAATAATAAAAGAAAGACATAATATGTATGAGGGGAACAAAAGAAAACGAAAAAGAAAAATAGAAGACCAAATTGAGGGGAAAAGCCTTTAGGGTATGTTTACATAAAAAAAAAATAAAATTATCTGTAGGGGATAATATCTACATATATATAAAAATTGGAGCGAAGCATAAGATGATGCCACATAGGATGAGTCTAGGCTCTAAATGAGAGACTTTTCAAGTCTCTACTTGTGAAATTTCAACAAATGGCATAATATTATGGTGTCACGTCATTAATGAAATACTACAAGTTTCTTTACTTACACAAGTTGAAAAGTTACTAACTGACAGAATTTTAAATGGCCTTAATTTATATGAAATCCAAAAGTTTATAATCTTCGGAAGTCCAAAAATCTCCAACTCAATGATGTCTGAAAATCACATGTTTAGTGGACTTGTATCTCTCTCTTACTGTTGATAAATAAAGATTTTCTCTTTGGATTTTCATAATTGGGGACCTATCACTGTTAGATTGTCTCGACTTTTCTACCAAAGACAGAGAGGATGTGATAGTAACAAGATTCTGCATAATTATAATATGACGAGGTCATGATTTATTATCGTGATTTTGTTAGTTGAAGGTAATGGACTTCTTAATTTTCTATTAATAATTTTTTTAATTATGATTACGTAGAGTTCTGATATCGATTATTTTCATTATACTATATTATATATCTCATGTTCCTAGTAGTGATAATCAATTTTGTTATTTCAATGGCTCCAACCCGCGCATATGCACGAGCCTTTTATCTAGTTTTAAGTAATAGCGATAACTACCTAGAGATATTATGTGGCGACAATTTGTCACCATGGCAATATCAGGTCCGAACTACTCGAAGAGGCATGTTTACTTTTAGAAAACTAATTCTCACTTTTTTATGTACTTTCCTCCTCTTTTTCTAAATTTATTTTTCATTGGAAAATATAAAAATACGTTTACTGATATTATGGTTAAAAAATCATAGTTTAAAATGAGAGTGTAGCGCAATGACGTATGTCCTCATCTGTTGACCTAGAGATCGCATGTTCGATATTTAGTGAGACTATCCGTATCCCTTTATTAGTTATCTATGGTTTATCTTTCATTATACTAAATCTTAGGCCTCTCTTATAACAAAAAAAATAAAAAAATCGTAATTCATAGTGAGTCAATAACTAATTTAGTATTGGGGCTCAAATCTTCTGGAAATAGTTGATGTTTAATAAATAAGAAAGGAAAGACATAAACTAAAAATTAGAAAAGGAAAGAATTGACTAATGAAAAATTGGAGAACTAAAAATGAGTTTTTCTAATCCCTATATAAATTTGAATAGTAAAAAGGAAAATTTTCTTACTGAAAACATTTCAATTTTATGTTAGTATACATATTTTATGTATTTCTCTACAATTTAAAAAATATTCCTAAAAAATTGAAAAATTCTCCAAAAGTCGTTCTCCATATGCAAAGAATTTTATTTTTTTCCCAATAGAACCATATATAGAAAGAGTTTATCATTACAAAGTCATATCGAGATATTTCATCATTGGAAAAAGAAATAGGAAACCAGACAACTGTTGAGTTCTAATTTAGAGTTGGAACTTCAGAATAAATGCAGATCATTAATCAAACTTAAATATTGAGGCACGCTAATCATTAATTAGTCCACTTGATGGGCATAAGAAATAATGGATATATTTATCATACTATATATAGTACATGTATAGTTAATGCTTAAACCCTAGAGAGACAACCATGCATGTCCACCCTCCTGAGATTGCGATCTTATCACTAATTCTGTCTCTCTCGCCCTTAGAACGCTGAACTAATCGATCAGACGACTTTAAAGGTGCGACTAATTATAATTGTGTATCAATACATAATTATAATTTCATCAGATGTAAACCAAGGAGTACATTGTCATAATTTCTAAAAAAATAGTACGTACACAAATGTATATACAATAATCTCATCAAAAAATTCGTTAAAAGTGTCTACATAGTATAGAGGTTTTAATATCATATATTCTATAGTTTGACGCTTTTTTAGATCTATCACATGGTTTAAAAATTATCAAAAAATGTATATAGTTTGCATCTTGTTCCAGATCAATAACGATGTCACTTTTTCCGTCAATGTTTGACAGAATTGTTAACGTGGCAAGGATGGGCCCACATTACTTCTACGAATCACGTCAACAACTCCGTCAAATATTGACGGAAAAAGTAACACTGAGATAGATCTGGAATAACATGCAAATTATAGGCTTTTTAAAGTAATTTTTAAACCTTGAGATAGATCTAAGAAAAGTGTCAAACCATGAAATATATGGTGTTATTACCCTTATATTATATGCATGCATTTATCAATTAATTAATTAATTAAGTTGTTTATTTATTGGTTTATTATTATGACAGAGACAGATAAACCCAAGATGTAAGGGAAACGAAAATAACGGAGCATAGCATGTGAGAAGTTGGGTCATAGTACATTAGATATACTGGTGTGTTTGGTTTCAGAGTTAAAGTAACTTTGATTTTGACTGTGGAAAATGACAAATGATTGTGTAATGTGTTGAGTTAAAGTTAAAGTTAAAATTTTTGACTTGAAAAATGTGTATTTTTATTGTGTAGTGTGTTGAGTTAAAGTTAAAGTTAAAATTTTTGTGATTTTAATTGCGAAACCAAACGGAGCAACCTAGAGATTCTAAATTTGATTCTCGTCAGTGAGGCTATCCGTGCCTTTTTTTAATTTTAATTTTTATTTTTTGGTCTATTGGTAAAAAAGAAAGAAAGAAAGAAAAGAGCATAATAGCAAGTTTCACTAATTAAAATTAATACCCCATAATCTGTTGGTTGCATATCGATGTCGACGAGTACGATGTCCTTTATCTAACTAGATTTATTTTCTATTATAAGATCCATGGATCAGATATATCGTGTAAATAGGAATCTAGGATTATTAAAACAGAAACTGGTAAGATCTTCTAAATCCATGGGAAAGCAATGGATTATCAGTTTGCTTGTTATAATATGGGACCAACTGTGCACAGCAAAATATATTCCATCCATTCCTATTAGTTGATCGAGAAGAAAGAACGGACAGCCCGATCGAAAAGAAGTAAGATATCATTGCAGTGATACGGATCATTGATTTGGAATCAAGAGGTCGTAGAAATGTGGAACCTTCTATATACTTTTATTTTTCTTTTCTTATTATGATATCTAGACTTATGAAACTCCCTTCTAGAAAAAGAGAGAAAAGTTAATTCAGAATGTTGTTCTCCTTGCTCAATCAACAATTACATGTATATACCTGTATATGTGTTGAATTGCTTATTATTTGCACGAACATAAAAAATACAAATCAAAGTCGTCTTTAGACTCTTCGTCTGATTTTATCAAATAGCAGCAATCAGTTGGTGCGTATTAAACCACTGGTACGTACATTATATCTATATATATATATATATTTATATTTTACCAATATTCCGCTATCAGCTCATTGATCGTTGTTGGAATTAGTTAGAGGATAAGTCAAAATCAATCAACCCGAAAAAGCTAAAACCAAGCAAATAATGGTCGGCAGCTTGGAGAATTATTTTCTTCAACTTTAATGTCCGTAAATATAAATCCAAAACCAATTCTTTTTTTGGAAAGCAATGTCAATTATTGCGGGAAAGAATAGAAGTATATGCCATCACTATCGGAACATTCATTGAAGGCACGTCTGTGTACCATAAGTACATAAATACCCTAATAAAGATCTACACCGGGCTGCCATACCTTACTTTTATTCTGTTTAGTTTTCACTGTTTTCCCCGTTAACGTAACAAAAAAAGAAAAAGAAAAAAGATCTATTATAAAGGAAGAGGGTATAGTATAATGGCTTACACCTTCGCCTAATAATAAAAAGGTTCTGAATTCGATTCTCGTAGAGTGACTATCCGTTCCCCTTTATTAGCTATTAGAATGATAATTTTATTTCATTGTTTTAAATTATAGTTATTTCTTGTAACGAAAAAGATAAAGGTCTACTGTGGTATTTCTCATGATGTCCACAGAAGTTGGACCGTTTATTTATTAATTGTCTATCTCTTGTTATTAATGGTCGGTGGTCTTAAATGTTTTCCAACATTTCACATATGGCAGCATCAAATTGATTTTTGCTTTAAAAAAGGAAGAAGTAAGATATGTTCCTTCCGACCATTTAAAAAAAAAGAAAGAAAGAAAAACAGAAACATATTTAATTTTCCCGATAATGTTTGACGATAAATAAGAATTTAGGCCTTTTCTCTTTATTTGATACTTATAATGGTCTGACAAAATCAGGTTTATCAACCCCCGTCGGTAGAATTCGAATACTTTATAACCAGTTAATCCACTAAATTCATGCAGTTTCAAACTGTCCTTTGTTTTTTTTCCCCCTTGAAAATCCATGACTGTCCATTGATCATAAAAATGGATAAAGGGCAAAATGTTAAAGATGGTACATTACAAGGACAGTAATACAACATATTCACCTAGATTGCTGTAAAGGGAGATAACATACAACTAAAGCAAATCAATTGAACCTAAGTACAATTGCAGAAATCTATCCAGATGCTCTAAACATTCTCAACCTCATGAGATAAACTCTATATGGACATAGTAAAAACCAAGAAGCAGAACATAACGCAATTCATATAGAGACTGCTACATAGAAAACCAAAGTCAAGAGGGATTTTGAACGGGTAACTAATGCGGGAACCCTTCATAGGTTAAATCTCTAGATCAATTCTATAAACCAATTCCCAAATAGCTCAATCCCTAAACATTCAAACCAATTCAACAAAGTTCCTTTGATCAGTTCAAACCAGTGGCAACCTAACTAATCAATATCAACTAGACTACCAAATCAAACTACCAAACTCCCTCGAGTAGGAGCATATGGCAGTTAGGTCGGGCGTTGAATGACAATTCGGGTCGGGTCGAGGATGTCTGGCCTGGGTCGGCTGATTTGGAAAGACAGCCCTCTCCGCCGACAGAGGAGAAGAGTACTGTACCCCCTCTCCATAGAAGATATGGGGTAACAGTAGAGGAGGCATGATCGCAGCGGGGAGCGGGAGGCTGCTCCATGGAGGGACATCCCTATACATCGTCTTCAAGGAGTCGGGAGCGAAGAGGAGAAGGAGTAGGGCCGCTACGACCTCCGTGGAGCCTATCAGCACAGCCATAGACTCTCAGTGACCCACTGAAAGTTGGGATCCTGCCGAGAATGTGAGCAACCGCTGAGACCCACGAGTGAAGACTGTGACCCATGCTATTTAGGGGTGACGTGACCCACGCCGTGCAAGACAAGAGACCGATAATTGCAACCGTGACTCACGCCATGACCACCGAGCAATGGAGGACTGTGACCAGGACCTGATCGGAGAGAACACCACCCCCATCACATCTCCGTTGCTTTCTTACATACATGTATATCCTAATTATATATACATGCATATCTATATTACAAATGAGAGGAAAAAACATTAGCTCGTGTAAGATTTTATTTTTTTTCAATATTGCTCATAGTTAAATTGAGAACCATTAAATGAAAAGGAAGTTTAGACTAACAGTATAATATTCCGTTCATATTTTTTTCAATTATAAGAAAGGTTATTTGACCTAATAAAAAATTTAAAAATAAAATAAATAAAAGGTGTATAAATCTCACTAATGAAATTGAACTCATAACTTTTTTTTATTCTGTGTCCGCATCTTATGACACTGTACAAAAAAAAACTCTTTCTCCATTCATACCTTTTTTAACAACCCATTGCTACATCATTCTCTTCTTCCCACTTTGACTCTCTTTCTCTTCCTATTTCTCTTTTCCTCTTTATGATAAACGTAAATTTTCTTTTTTAATTAATTAATTAGTTCTAATTAAAAAGACTATTTCAATGAAACAATCTAATAACCATATCTTAAAAAATACAATAAAATTCATATTATAGAGAATTAAAACGATACTTTACTGATTACATCTATATATAGGAGAATATGATAAAAAAAAACAAATATTATAAAATACCGCGTAAGAAGTGCACCATTCCTATATATTTATACATACATATATATATAAGGGAATTTTATATTCTAATTTTTATGTTCACAAGAGAATTTTTATTCATATTGGATCAACATGAATCATTAACATTCAAAACTTCAACAAATTAAGATTAAAAAAAAAAAAGGAGAAATCCAACACTGCATGAAATTTGACTTTTAGTTGGGCCGGCGGCCCGAGCAAAACTCCAGGAAGCCCCTAACAAACCTTTTTACCGAGGATCGCCATTTGTTGAAATTGCGGGTTATAGGAAGGAAAGGAGCACGGGTTATGATGGTTATTATACAAATTAGGTATGGGTCGGCGCATTGTGCAGGTTTAAAAAATTATTTAATTATGTAATTTTTTGATTATATTTTAGATTACCTTAATATACTCATGAATTGATTTAATATTTAACTTGAAAATTTTTAATATTTATTTGTAATTTTTAATATAATATTAAACGTTACAATTTTGTTAAAAATAAAATAATAAAATAATAATAAAACATTAATTGAGAACTATAAATATAGAAATCGTGCGTCCTGCATAGTATCTAGTAAAATTATCTAGAAAAATGTTATTGTAAAATATACACAATTTAATTATACAAAAAATGGTATTGTAAACTATACATAATGTTGTTTTATTATGAAAGGAAAAGTTACATATTAAAATTTAAGAAAAGCAAAATTTTTAGTGATAGGAAGAAGTAATTTGATTTGTATGAGATTGTTATTTTCGATAAAACATTAGAAAAAAGACTTATATTATAGAAAATTATATTATACACCTGTGTGAATCGAAAAAATATTAGAAATTATTATAATTTAAACTTAAATTTAAAATACATTAGAGGATATCGATCGCGAGAGAAATGGCTTGAGGTAAGGTGTTAGAGAGATAAGAGTAAAAAGAAAATAGTGTAGAAAATGAATTTTCTTGTACTCTATTTATAGGACATATAGTATATTGAATTTAGAAATACATTTCATATTTTGAAAAAATATATATTATTGAGAGAATTTTTAATTTTTCAAAAAAGAACATTAAATTATATCCCTGAGTAGAAATAATGCAAAAGAATATCTAAAATTCATTGAATCGATACATACAAAATCTTGCAAAATTCATTTAAGTTTAAATTAATAGATACATGAACCTATTTCTACATTTATTATGTTCTTACGAAATAAGATCTATAAAAATGGACGGCTATATAAATCCTTTTATTATAAATTTAGTTTTACGAAAAGGCAGAGAGTTAATTAACCGCAAGTTAAGGGTTTGCAAAACCAACGTTTCTGAAGCACTTTTCAGCTTTTATATATTATAATAGATTTATATAGTAACCATCCATAACCCAACATTCCAACGGCTAAACCCCTCCATAACCCTCAATCCAATCGAGATATAAGAAGGAACTCCAGCTGTTGCATTACAGTTTTTGTTTTTGTTATTTTTCCTTTTTACTTATGAATCACCTGGTGGTTCTTTCGTTAGTTGCAAAAAACTGTGGAAAATACAAGTTATAGGGAAAACAAATAGCCCTCCAATGGGGTCTCGTATTTTTGAACCTCCTCTAACTTTTATTTTTTATTTATTTGTTAAGTTTCATCCATCGCGTGCATGACAGTGACCCTCTAGGGTATATAAAACATACAGGTAGATATACATATATACATATATATATGCATAAGCTGATGTAATCATCCATCTTACCGATAACCTATATATTTTATCAATTCTATAAAGGATAATTAATTTGGATTGAACCGATCACATACATGCAAACTTAAAGATGTCTCTAATTTAAGATGTTTTAAGTGCCCTCATATGTTCAAAATTCATTTGAAAAAAATTAATAAAAGTTATGATATAGTAATAACTAATTTAATTATGGACCAGAATCCAGGTAAGACATCTACTTTCTCTGTTATGTACTTATTTCATATTTGGGTACCGCTCAAAGATTATTCCCATCTTGTGTCCGACAGCTCAATATGAAACTGGATTGCAAAAGTAAACGGAATGAGAAATTCACGTCGGTCACATCAAATGTCAAGTAGAGTGTCCAAAAAGGGAGGAGGTTCAAATAAATAACAATCTTTCTTCGGTGACATAGTTATTACTTTTAATTCAAGTGTTTATAAGTATTTTAATTCATATTTGGTACTTTGTATTGTCCATTTAAATAAATACCTTGACTTTTTATCATGTTCGATGGACCGATTACCTTAATTAGATGGAAAACGTTTGATGGAGTCTAGGGAGATGATGAAAATGGGAGAGGTATTCTTTTCTTGTCAAAAAAAATAATTGTGGCAGACAATGACATCTGAACAGCAGAATTTTGATTTTTAAGGTATTCTTGAATTAAAAAGTAGTTTTTGTCTTCATTTAGCATTTTTTTAGGTAAGTTGATGGGACAAGGCTCAAGAAATTAAAGAGTACAAAAACGGGGTATAGCAACTCTAGAAATGTCGCCTAATAACAAAGAACCTAAGCTGTTAGGAACGGAAGATAAAATATGCAATCTAAGGGGCAATGAGATAGCCCATTATTAATTTCTTTTGCTCAATACAATTAATCCCTTCCTAAGCCCAATTAATCACTTAATTCAGTCTTCTTCTCCAAAGGTCTCCCTCTCTCTCTCTCTCTCTCTCTCTCTCTCTCTCTCTCTCAAGAAAAGTGAGAACATAAACATCACATTACTGCTTTCTCCAGATCTTGTCATGTTTGAGAAATTTGTGTGAATTAATGATGTTTGTTGTGTCCTGATGTTTTCTAGTTTTCCATTTTTCTAAGAACTCTCAGGAACACTTTTCCCTTGAGGAAGGTTTTGGAGATCTGTTTTGAAGAGCCAACAAAGAGGAGAAAACCAGAAGAGATCAAGAGAAAGGGGAGAAGAAAAGGGGTTTGTGTGCATAATTATAATTTTGATGGAATCCTCAGCAGCACCAACTAAGTGGTTATCTGATTCTGAACTGGTCAGTAAGACAATATTATCGGAAAATACTACCTCGTAATCCTGCTCTAGTTTTGCCATTATTCTGCATCCCCTAGGTCATTACTGAATATATTGAAGCAACCATGATCTGTACCGTAGATATTTCGAGTTTTCATTTTCACTTCATGGGAGAAGAAACATGCAAACTTGCACTGGACACAAACTAGGGAGAGTTTTTCTCGGTGAAAAACCAATTTCACTAGTGCTTAGTATTCTCGAGTTTAAGCACCATCTAGATTTCTTCTTTTCCAGAAAATTGGTTTCTAGTCTTCTGCCTTCGGATAGAAATGAAAGTTTAATGTCATAGATCTCGGAGTGATCGGTTAACACAGTCCAAGCGGATGTTTGGTAGTGGATGATTTTCTAATTCTTTCACTCGAACTCACAGGTAACTGAAGATATTCCAATCATTTTCACAAATTACAACCCGATGAACCCGTCCTTTGGTGACTACTCCCTCAACCTTGATGATCTTGACTTCCCATCATTTTCATTAAAAAATTACTCATTGAATCACGAAGCAGCGCCCAACTTCAGCGCTTCATCAGTTGAAACCTTACAGCCAAGTACCAAAAGGGCCGCAAAGCAGCTCAAGATGTCCCCGTCTAGCTCCCCATTCCAAATCATATCTTTAGGGAACTCAGGCTCTCCTCCAAGTAGGACTGAGTCTCAAAACTACTTTAATGGGGTGGACTGAGTGGGTTCAGCGGTGAAGCCCAAGACTGAGTCTATGACTCCAGACGGGAACGTGACTTTCCCATCTCACGTGATTTCTCATGGTTATTCCTATCAACTAGGAGAAAATATTAAAGACATTTCCAAGCAAGAAAGCTATAGTAATAAGAGGGGCCATGGTGCCATGAGTCGGACGCCTCTGCATGCCCAAGATCATGTGATCGCAGAGAGAAAACGCCGGGAGAAGCTCAGCCAACGTTTCATTGCTCTATCCGCAGTCGTCCCCAGCCTCAAGAAGGTATATATGTTTGCTGTGGCATTAAAGTATATCGAAACCTTTTTTCTTTTACATATATTTGAGGGACTCCCTTTAATAACTCGATCCGATGTGTTATTCTTCAATATGTTTAAATAGAATATTCATTTCTTTGGTGAAATTTCCCTGATGCTGTATAAAGTGATATCTTTAATCGCTTGTGATTGCTTAATGTTACGCTTTCGATGACAGCACATTACATGCAAATTTTTTTTAAAAAAATGACAGTACTAACTTTATTTTTGCATAATAATTAGATGGACAAGGCCACCGTGCTCGGAGATGCCGTCAAGTACATTAAACAGCTTCAAGGACGCTCGGAGAAACTCGAAGAAGAATTGTCAAGGAAAACTGTGGAATCTGTGGTTGTCGTGAAGAAATCTCAGGTTGCAATGGATGATTACTCCTCTACATCTGACGAGAGCTCGTGCGACCAGCCCAACCAAGAGCTGCCTGAAATCGAAGCTCGAGTCTCTGAAAAGCATGTTCTTGTCAAGGTCCATTGTGAACGACGCCAAGGTTGCATCTCCAAAATACTTAACCTAATTGAGAAGACGAACTTGATCGTCCTTAGCAATAGTGTCATCCCATTCGGCAGTTCGATACTAGATATTACTATTGTGGCACAGGTATCTTACACATGCATTTCAAGAGATCATTTTTCCTTCTAAATTTCTTAATTCACTTTATATTACATACGCCCTCTTTAATGCGAATATAATCCGAACTAATTGTTTTACAACACTATCTATTTGCATGCAGATGGAAGGTGAGCTCCCCATGACGATTGAGGATCTCGTTAAAAACCTTTGCCGGAATCTCCTGAATCTCATCTGACCGCGGCAATATCATAAAATATGACTCTCGATCTCCATGTAATTTAACTTCTAATCTCCTAAGCCTATATGCCTTGCTTCCTCATCTCCTATCCGTCTAGTTTTTCTTTTTTTTTTTTTTGTGTGTGACCATTTTGGGTGAAATCTTCTGCCAGTGAATTCACTCTCTGGACTTATTTTCGAAGGCTGAGCATTTTTAAGGTGGGTTTTTTCTTTTTAAACTTTTTTCGGCGGTTGACTCGTTGACCATGTGTTATAACCCACGTGCTGTATTTGAAACTCAATTACTTATTTTAAATATTTTTGGAGGACGCTTTTTGAGAGGTTTGACTTTTCAGAAGAATTGGGCCTCTTTTATATATGTCTTTATCTATTTTCTCCTTGTTATTATTGTGATTTATTCCGCTCTGCTCGTCCAAAATTATCGGTCTTTGAGAGACAAACAGGCACATGTTTTCTTCCTAATGGTCGGATATATCATCAGTGCATTCTGTCATGTCCATTTCCCTGTCAATTTGCTTGTTCTGTATACTATTGTACTCAATAAAGTATACATATATATAGTGGAATATCATGTTCTAATTTGTTCAATATCTCTCTGTAAATTGGCCTCTCTTTGATCGTTTAGTGACATATATCTAGTTTGCTCGTGCTGAGAATTGAATCCCATATGAAAAAATAAAATAGAAAATTGTGAGTTTATAAGTTATTAACTCATCTCTAACTCAAACGATTGAGTTAATAGTATGCGGAAATATAACCTACTCTGATACGATATAAAATATCCAATGTGCTTATAGGCTATTAACCTTATCTCGAATCCAAAAACTCGAATTGATAAATTGTGATATTCAAACTTTTACAAACTCGTGATTTTCTATTTCATTTTTTTCTTGTGCGATTCAACTTTCAATATCCGCCATCACATGACAACATATGTGACACTTCATTTATACGTGGGCCACGTGGATTTTAGATGAATGGCTATCAAAATCCTCATTTTCGAGATACATGATTATAGTGTCCCAAAAAAATCAAAATCAATCAACCCGAAAAAGCTAAAACCGAGCAAATAATGGTCGGCAGCTTGGAGAATTATTTTCTTCAACTTTAATGTCCATAAATATTAATCCCAAACCAATTCTTTTTTTGGAAAGAGATTTCAATTATTACGGGAAAGAATAGAAGTATATGCCATCACTATCGGAACATTCATTGAAGGCACGTATATCTACCATAAGTACATAAATATCCTAATAAAGATCTATTATAGCGGGCTGGAATACCCGCCTTTGTTTTGTTTAGTTTTCATTAGACTTTTGCCCTGTTAACCTACTAACAAAAAAGAAGAAGAAAGATCTATTATAGAGAAAGATTGTATAGTACAATGGTTTACGCTCTCAATATTAACTATTAGAATTAGAATTTTTATTTTATTGTTATAAGCCATACCTATTTCTTGCAACGAAAAAGATAAAGGTCTACTGTGGAATTTCCCATTTCTTTTTTGTTTTGCTAAATAAAAAATGTTGGGAGGGGGAGATCAGCGTAGCAAATCCTCCTCTGGAGATTAGAGGAGCTCCACAGCCACCATAAAGTGTTCCATTCATCCGAATGGGTAAAAGGCTCAGTGAGACATAGCTTATTTAGGTCACCATGACCTCACCAAAACGCACAGTGGACCAAAATAGTTCCCACAAGGTAGAGGACAATGATCTACTAAATCAACCGCTTTCGTGTTTAAGTCGAGTTTCGATTTCTTGACCTCCCTTTTGGAAGATGAAGTTCGTTACTAGCTGGACTACCACCTTAGTGGGGTGGAATTTCCCATTTCACGTCCACGGAAGTTGGGCCGTTTGTCTATTGATTGTCTATCTCTTGTTATTAATGGTCGGTGGTCTTAAATGTTTCCCAACGTTTCACAGATGGCAGCATCTAATTGATTTAAGAAAAAAGTAGTAACATATTTTCCTTCCGACCATTTAATAAGAAAAAGAAAGAAAGAAAAACAGAAACATATTTGATTTTCCCGATAATTTTTGACGATGAATAAGAATTTAGGCCTTTTCTCTTTATTTGATACTTATAATGATCTGATAAAATCATGTTTATCAAGCCTCGTTGGTAGAATTGTAATACTTTATAATAAATTAATCCACTAAATTCATGCAGTTTCAAATTGTCGGTTTTTTTCCCTCGAAAATCAATGAATGTCTATCAATCACAAAAAATGATATAAGGGGAAAATGTCTAAGAGGGTACATTATAGAGATAATAATACAGCAGGTCCATGTAGATCGCTGCAAAGGAAAATAACATGCAACTAAAGTAAATCAATTGAACCTAAGTACAATTGTAAAAATTCATCTGCAGTAGACATTCTCAACCTCATGAGATAAACTCTATATGGACTCTGGTGAAAACCGGAAAGCAGAGCTTCTCTCCTTCCACCCCCCTCTCCCTCTCTCCCCCTCGAGTTGCTACAGCTCCTACTCAAATTTTCCTCCACCTCCCGAGTCAATGCCGGTGCTGCTCGAGCCTCCTTCTACTCCCAAACTCAAGTTGTTGCTCGCTACTGTGCTGCTTGGTTCCTCCACCTCGTTGTTGTGTCGCTGCCCTACTATTGCTCAGCTCCTTCCTGTTGATGTGCTATCTTCCTTCTCTGCGATGGTCAGCTCAGGCGACTTACCTCGACTCGTCAGGAACTTGAAGGTCCACATGTTTCCTTCTAACTTCAGCTCGGAAGAGGCTTGTTAATGAGGTTAAACATGAGAAATAGTTCCTTAATTTATTAAAGTTTAGATGAATTTCGATGCGTCATTCGCCCATAATTCTTAAAAGTTTCTTGGTTTGAAGCAAGAATAAAACTCCCATATTTGGATATTTTTGAACTTGAGATGGATCTTCCCATAATAAATATGATTCTCTCTCTATAATCTCTGCATAACTCTTCTTTTCCCTCCTCATGACTGGTTTAGATTCTTCGAATGAAATTAGTTACCTTATTTTTATGAACATTGGAAGAATGTATAAGGAAAGAATTTGGGGAAGTTTATTTGCTCAAAGAGATAAATAACAATTACTCAGACATTGAATTAAATAACATTATTAATTTTTATGATGGGATGTTGTAGGGTGTTAAGGAGAGGACGACGAAGAAGATGAGAAAAAAAAATGGAGAATCTGTAAAAATGCAAGCAGCGAGCTTTATATCGAAGGCAGCTTGCTACCTTCTTTTTTTTTTTTTTTAGTAATGACCTATGCCGTTGCATGTGTGTTGGGATAGGTCGACTCTCCACCGACTCAATTGTGAGTCGGCAAAGATAATGGGACACAAAAAAAAATGCGTCGGTATAGGGTGCTTGTGTAAGACGTAAATTTAATTAGCCTTAATAAGTCACAAAATTGAACGATAATTCAAATAGCTATTCGGACAAATAGAATACTATCAAATTAACTTAATTTCATTAGTATAGGAACTTGGAAATTCAAACCGAAACAAAGGCGAAACCGAAAGATACGAGAGAGAGCCGAGTCCTGTGTTAGACACAAACCCCTTGAAACAGAATTGTCCCCTCCTGGGTGCTTGAGGTTACGTGGACAATCGTTTCCCAGGATAAAACGGCAACAAGCGAAGCAGCAGCACAAACAGCAACGCTTCAGCGAACTCGAAGAGAAGCGTGAACACTTTTGAGGTCGAATTCTCTTCTTATTTTTTCAATCGGCTACAGGAAGCAATGGAAGGCAGGAGGCTTTTTCTCTTGTTCTTTTCCTTTTTGCCGTGTGCCCCTTTTATAGACTATGGGTTCCATCCGTTATATGACTCTTCCTATTCTCCATTTATGGGGAATAATTCACATATATTCAATATACATGTTAATGACATTTGATTATTCATGAATGCAATCCATTCATTTCTTGTAACCGCCAAGAAAATCAAGAGTCATTAGCTCGTGAGCAATTTCCTCATTCACCCATTAGCCATAATTTCCAACAATCCCCCACATGAATGGAAATTGTTTTGTTTCGACTCGTAAATAGTGTTCACCAGTTGAACCTGTATAGGATAGGTAGGTGTCACCACCCTTGAACCTTCCCTTGTGAAAATGCATGTACTTTACTAGCAGTCTAATAGACACGATGTCCTTGAATTGTTCCACTGTTTTGTGTAAAGATATTACACACCTCACACAAGATTCAACTGACTTCCTTCAGTTCTCATAGTTGTGTCCTTTTTTGCCATGGAACACCGTTCTGGTTCTGCGAGAGTTTCTGAAGAATTAAGTCCATAAAAATTCTCCTCTAAAGCGGCCCCACTTTTCTCTCACATAGGTGATTTCACATATCATTAAAGCAATTTAGATTGCTAGCCTTATCCGTTTATCACTGTTTCATCAAGGAATGGTTCAGGGATTTTCTCCCTCACAGTGATTTAATTCGGTTCTATAACTTGGTTGTCCCATTGAACCTAGATCTTGGGATCTCTAGTCAGCTAGGTTGGGTGTCCGCTATAAAACCTTTCCTCTAATGGACTTTAGACCCATTCCCTTTGACAACTTCTCAAACTGTTCTTTACTTAACCCTTTGGTTAGCGGATCCGCTATATTATCCTTTGACCGCACGTAGTCAATAGAGATAATTCCAGTTGAGATCAGTTGTCTAATGGTGTTGTGTCTACGACGTATATGTCTAGACTTACCATTATACATATTACTTTGTGCCCTTCCAATTGCCGTTTGACTGTCACAGTGGATACAAATTGGTGGCACAGGTTTTTCCCATTGAGGAATGTCCTCTAGAAAATGGCGTAGCCATTCAGCTTCTTCTCCACATTTATCCAGAGCAATAAACTCAGATTCCATTGTGGACCTAGCGATAACAGTTTGTTTCGAGGACTTCCATGAAACTGCTGCACCTGCTAGTGTGAACACATATCCACTAGTGGATTTTGAATCCGTTATATCAGATATCCAATTCGCATCACTGTATCCCTCTAGGATAGCTGGATATCTGGTATAGTGCAGCCCGTAATCTCGAGTGTATCTAAGGTATTTGAGTACCCTGACAATTGCCTTCCAATGGTCTCCACTCGGATTACTCGTATATCTACTGAGTCTACTAACCGAGTATGCAATATCAGGCCTAGTACAACTCATCAGATACATCAGACTTCCAATGACCCGCGAGTATTCTAACTGAGAAATACTCTCTTTTCTATTCTTTGATAGATGAAGATTATTGTCTATTGGAGTCTTTGAAATTCCAGAATCATTTTTGGTAAATTTTTCCAGAATTTTATCTATGTAGTGTGACTGACTCAAAATTAGTCCATCTGATGTTCTCATGATTTTAATTCCTAAAATCACATCAGCGAGTCCCATATCTTTCATATCAAATCTTGAATTCAACATATTCTTCGTAGATTTGATCATTCTGTCATCACTACCAACAATGAGTATGTCATCCACGTAGAGACATAAAATGACGTAACCATTTTCTGTTTCTTTAATGTATACACATTTATCACACTCATTGATTTTAAATCCTTTGGAAATCATTGCATTATCGAATTTTTCGTGCCACTGTTTTGGCGCTTGTTTTAACCCATACAATGATTTGACCAATTTACAGACTTTCCTTTCTTTTCCTGGAGCCACGAACCCCTCGGGTTGTTCCATATAGATTTCTTCATCTAAATCTCCATTTAGGAAAGCTGTTTTCACATCCATTTGATGAACTTCCAAATTACGCAATGCCGCAACTGCAAGTATCATCCTAATGGAATTTATTCTTGTCACAGGAGAATAAGTATCAAAATAGTCCAAGCCTTCCTTTTGCTTGTATCCCTTAATTACAAGCCTGGCCTTGTACTTATCAATGGATCCATCTGCTTTCATTTTCCTTTTAAAGATCCATTTGGATCCTAAGGGTTTACAACTAGTGGGGAGATCCACTAATTCCCAAGTGTGATTTCGCAGAATCGAATCAATTTCACTTTTGATTGCCTCCTTCCAAAGAGGTCCCTCAGAGGAATTTACTGCTTCAGCATAGCTTTGTGGTTCATTTTCTAACAAATATGTCAGAAAATCATTCCCGAATGATTTTTCAATTCTAGCTCTTTTGCTGCGTCTAGGTTCAATCTCTTCATCCGAACCCTGCCTTTCATGATCTATGTCATGAAGTCCATCATTCATAGTGCACGAGGTTCGTTTTGATGAACTCGATACCTCATTCAATTTACATGGAAATACATCTTCAAAGAACGATGCATTCCTTGATTCCATTATCGTGTTCTTGTGTATATCGGGAATCTTAGATTCATGCACAAGAAATCGATAAGCACTACTGTTATGTGCATAGCCAATAAAGATGCAGTCCACCGTCTTAGGACCGATCTTTACTTTCTTTGGTGCCGGAACGACTACTTTTGCCAAACACCCCCACACTCGCAAGTGGTCGTAGGATGATCTCCTACCTCTGAATAATTCATAAGGTGTCTTTTCCCTTTTCTTTCGAGGCACCTTATTTAATAGGTAATTGCTTGACAATATTGCTTCACCCCACATATTTTGAGGTAATCCTGAACTTAATATCATCGCATTCATCATGTCTTTCAATGTGCGATTTTTGCGTTCAGCAACACCATTCGATTGAGGTGAATAGGGTGCAGTCACTTCGTGTATAATTCCGTATTGTGCACAGAATTCCCCGAAAGGCGTTACATATTCGCCTCCTCTGTCACTCCTCAATCTCTTGATTTTCTTGTTGAGTTGATTCTCAACTTCATTTTTATAGAGAACAAATTTCTCTATGGCCTCATCTTTGCTTTTCAACAAATATACGTAACAGTATTTTGTACTATCATCGATAAAGGTAATAAAATAATTATTACCACCTCTTGTTGTTGCGAACTTTAAATCGCATACATCACTATGAATTAGATCTAGTGGCTCGGTGTTCCTTTCAATCGTTTGAAAGGGTGATCTTGTCAATTTTGCCTCAACACAAATTTCACATTTGTGCCGTGAATCAATTTGGAATGTAGGTATGTGATTCAAGTTAATTAATCTACGCAAAGTATTATAATTAACATGACCTAGTCTTCCATGCCACAAATCAGGAGACTCAATCAAATACGCAGAAGAACCAGAATTCTTATTGATTATGGTCATTACATTGAGCTTAAAAAGCCCGTCACATACATATCCCTTTCCTACGTACATTCCAGACTTGGACAGAATAACTTTGTCCGACTCAAAAACCATCCTGAACACATGTTTGTTCAGCAATGACCCGGAGACTAAATTCTTCCGAATCTCAGGTACGTACAATACATTGTTCAGAGTCAACTCCTTTCCTGAAGTCATCTTTAAGACTACCTTTCCTTGACCTTCAACAGCAGAATGGGCAGAGTTTCCCATATAGATCCTTTCCCCAGTGACCGGTTCGAGCATAGAGAACAGGTCTCTATTTGAGCACACATGTCTGGTGGCACCGGTATCAAGCCACCATTCCTTTGGGTTGGACCCAATGAGGTTCACCTCTGAAACCACAGCAGATAGGTTGATGTCTGCCACATCTCGAGCCATTTCATTGACCACGTTTGCTTCATGATCCTTTTTCCTTTTTGGGAGCCTGCAGTCAGCAGATCTGTGACCTTTCTTGTCACAGTTGAAGCATTTCCCCTGAAACTTGGGCTTGAAGACTCCTTCATTCGTACCCAGCTTCTTCTTGCCTTTTTTGTTCTTAGAGCTTTGCCCTTGCTCCATGACATTTACCTTAGCAGCAGGGAGGATGAGATCCTTTCCGGAGTTTTTATTGTCTTCTTCAATTCGAAGCTTGACAACAAGATCTTCCATTGTCATCTCCTTTCGCTTATGCTTCAGATAATTCTTGAAATCCTTCCAACCAGAAGGCAGTTTCTCAATGACAACAGCCACTTGGAAGGATTCACTTAGAGCCATTCCCTCAGCCTGAATCTCATGTAAGAGCACTTGCAATTCCTGCACTTGACTCATTACGGTCCTTGAATCCACCATTTTAAAATCGAGGAATCGTCCGACGAGAAATTTCTTCGCACCGGCATCCTCTGATTTATATTTACGGTCCAAGGATTCCCATAGTTCCTTTGCCGTCTTAAACCCCTGATAGACACTATACAGGGAATCATGAAGACTATTCATGATATAATTCCGGCAGAGATAGTCGGAGTGCTTCCAAGCGTCAACCGCACTGAGAGCCTGCACATCTGACTCCCCCACAGATAGGGTTGGAGCATTTTCAGTCAAAAATCTTGCAAGGTTCAGAGTTGTGAGGTAGAATAGCATCTTTTGCTGCCACCTCTTGAAGTTCAACCCATTGAACTTCTCGGGCTTCTCGACATGGTTCACAGGGACCATCGAGGGAGCAGCCACGTTTTGGCTAACCAAATGGTTAGGCAAGATAGGAGCAGGGCCGGAGCCAGTAGTCTGGCTTCCGTTGGTCGTATCTCCATCGTTCCCCGACGCCATTCGAATCGTTCAAATAACAAATTCTGTTTCAAGATTGTAAGACGTAAATTTAATTAGCCTTAATAAGTCACAAAATTGAACGATAATTCAAATAGCTATTCGGACAAATAGAATACTATCAAATTAACTTAATTTCATTAGTATAGGAACTTGGAAATTCAAACCGAAACAAAGGCGAAACCGAAAGATACGAGAGAGAGCCGAGTCCTGTGTTAGACACAAACCCCTTGAAACAGAATTGTCCCCTCCTGGGTGCTTGAGGTTACGTGGACAATCGTTTCCCAGGATAAAACGGCAACAAGCGAAGCAGCAGCACAAACAGCAACGCTTCAGCGAACTCGAAGAGAAGCGTGAACACTTTTGAGGTCGAATTCTCTTCTTGTTTTTTCAATCGGCTACAGGAAGCAATGGAAGGCAGGAGGCTTTTTCTCTTGTTCTTTTCCTTTTTGCCGTGTGCCCCTTTTATAGACTATGGGTTCCATCCGTTATACGACTCTTCCTATTCTCCATTTATGGGGAATAATTCACATATATTCAATATACATGTTAATGACATTTGATTATTCATGAATGCAATCCATTCATTTCTTGTAACCGCCAAGAAAATCAAGAGTCATTAGCTCGTGAGCAATTTCCTCATTCACCCATTAGCCATAATTTCCAACAGCTTGTTCCCGACACAAAAACTTGTGCGTCGCCGTGCTTTAAATAACGGTATCTATCACGACACATGCTAGTGTGTCAAGAGGTGCGTCCGGAGGGTCTTTCCCAATGCAAAAGTGAGTCGGGAAAAGTCTCAAAGTGCGTCGAGAAAGACCCTTTTTTGTAGTGTAAGTTCATTTAACTAAAAATGAAATGTTAATTCACGTGGAGTTAAGTTTATCAAATGGAATAATTTGAGCAATCGATGATATCTTACCAAAAGCTGAGGATTCTCAATTAGAGTTCCCACGATTTTGCTAGATCTAACACGCAGACCTAATTGAATCAAGAAAATCCATTAAAATATATAAACATTATATACATATATATAATTTCTATGTGTGTAAGATTTTCATTAGAAATTGCAACCAATTATCAATAACATTTCCACGTAATATAGTCGTATTTATAGGTGGGATCTGGGTACGTATATATGCCACAGATATGAGACATTATTATTGTCAACAACCCTTTACGACAAGCATACATGCTTTCCACGAAATGGGTACAGACAATTGTTCTTGAAAATTAAATCTATTTCAAGTGGATGAAATTCTAATTAATTACTTTAATTAATATATTTCATACATATATGATCAGGGGAAATACATATATACATATATATAAATAGTATCGTATAGCCGGGAATCTAAGATTATCAAAACACAAATTGGTGAGATCCCCCATATCTAAATAAAAATTATGCTTGATCAGCTTGCTTGTTATATAATGGGACGAATTGCAGCAAAATAGATTATAGATTCCAAGCTGATCTTAGGAAAAAAGGCCAAAAAATCTTAAAGAAAATAAAAACATAATTCGCAAGTTTTCTTCTCCTCATCATATAAAGGAATTTACGACGGAGTATCATAATTCCATTGAAATTTCCATCAAATTACTGGCCGAAATTCAATCCAAGGCAGGTCCAAAAGTTATCAATGGAATTTTCTACATGAACTCGGTTGTAAACTTAAAATATGTATATATATATAGCAAAAGTTCTTATAATCTATTATATTACTATATTGAAGAAGAGTATAGTGGTGTAAGTTTCATTTTCGCAAAATACCCTTAGTAAAATACTCTATATTCTCTCTACTGCTTTTCCACTCTCTACTCTCTCCTTGTTCTCTCTCTCCCCCTCTTTCTTGCCTCTTGATTGACCGTATATATCTTTTTTTTATATAAATCAAATTTATTTATTAATTAATTTCTAAATAAATAAATTATTTACAAAATATTAAGATTGGTTGATGTACTAGATTAATATAAAATTTTCTTTACTTATATTACGAATCTAGATTTATTTACTAACAATTCGGAGTGATTTAAATCTTGCACGTAGCG
This sequence comes from Punica granatum, assembly GCF_007655135.1. Lineage (NCBI taxonomy): Eukaryota > Viridiplantae > Streptophyta > Magnoliopsida > Myrtales > Lythraceae > Punica > Punica granatum. Next base: position 8,881,120 of record NC_045129.1, read on the forward strand.
CCAATATGTGTCTAGTATTTTTTTAAATATATATTCCCGGTAAAAAAAAAGAAGTCGGTCATGGCTTTAAAACCTCTTTCCCTCCAAATTAATTGTCCATGTTTTACTTTGGAAATCAGTTGGGAAAAAACTTTCACTTTTCGGGCCGTTTGTTTCGATGTAAAGTGAGAACTTTATATTGTATCTTACAACATTTAGTTGTAAAGCTAACTATTTTAGTTACTTTCATGAGTATAAATTTTACGCCTGTGATTAATAAAAGTTTCGCATCCGAAACATGTTGATATTGTTAAATTACACGAAGATTGCGGTTGTGCGAATCACATTTATTTTAGTAAAAAATAAATTATATATTATATTATCACCCACATTCTCCGTAATCGAATATAATTTACCAAACACAACAATCTCACATTTCGTCCTACAATCCAAGAAAAAAAAGTTTCATAGTTAAAATGTTAGAAATTGAATTACCCGAAACTCTAAGATCACACATGTCGATATCGCTGAACCAATAGAGTAATCAGAAGTGTACCTGGATTAATTGTGGAAGCCAGATGTGAGCAAAGACGGGTAATGTGGTCTTGCAGGTCTATACGTCACGATGCAGGTTGTATCTCAGTCTGAGTAATGGGGTCTCAAAGGAGCATCTATTTAATGTACGACTCAGGGACCATAACCCCTTAATTGTATCTAAGTGCCTGAGGTTATTGTAATTTCTAATTTTACCCATCATCAAATCATAAAATTACCTTATGGTATTTGCACATTAAACTTCATATTTTACCGAGATATTGTTAAGGCTCATTGCTTAAAATTTTAGTAGATCACTTAATCAAGTCAATAAAAAATATAGCCATAATACATAACTAATTAATATATATGTTAGACCACAATTATTGAATAAAATCCAACATAAAAGGTTACCCATGCAAAATTATCCCATTGGAACGAAAGAGCAAAAATTTCTTCTAATGCTTAAAAATATATGAAAAAGAGAAAATCAGCCAAGCGTATTTATTCCAACTTGTTATAATCTAATATTTTGATCACCAAAAAAAATTGCAGATTAAAAGTTGAAGAGCTGGTCACAATCACGGAATATATAAATAAAAACAATTCACCATCAATTCTAATTATCCGTCCTTCTTGGAATAAGTTAGAGATGAATGAAAATCAATCAACCCGAAAAAGCCAAAACCGACTAAATATTGGACTGAAACTTTCCAGAAATACTATATATAGGCCATCTTTTATTTTGAATATGTATATCCAAGAATATTTTAATGATTACTAGAAATTAATTAAAGACAATGTGTATATCCATCACTATCAGAACATTCGATTGAAGGCAAATACGTGCAACAAGGCCCCGTATTAAAAAAGAAAAAAAAATTGAGTGCAACGATTCATAAAGTCAAAATTATGGACTTCTGATCTACCTAAAAAAAATTTTGGACTTTTGTTATTATTAATGGTCGGTGGTTCTAACTCTTTGACTGTTTCCCATCTTCCACGGCAGCGCACACAGGCACATATATATAAAGCATATATAAAGCAACATGCATTTTCCTTCCGACCAAAAAACAAAAGCAGCATTTGTTTCCAGAATGTTTGACAATGAATAGACGCAGCCTTTTTTTTCAACATGTCCTCGTGTATCAAGCCCCATTAATTTACTAGAATTGGATTATTTTACAATCAACTGAATTATCTGTCTCTCTCTCTCTCTATATATACGCATAAGAGAAAATATTCATGTTGAACCTACCTCAGTTACTAGTTTCAAATTATAGCAAATGACAATACGGAAAAAAAAAAGCGCAATCATGGAGTAGTATTCGCAACTTGTAATTATCATTTCTTTATTAAGTGATCATACGTCGCATCTATAATGCGTCGGCAATTTGTGCCACTACACTAAATGGCATTCCTCATTAATTAACTTCTATTCCTTCCGAAAGAAAAAAGAAAAGGAAAAAAATTCTACTCACTGTTGAGGTATATCTTTTCAATTTATGAAATCATAATTTAAACACATTGTGCAAACTCATGAGAAATTTTTAAAAGTTTTCTCGTGTTTAATTAAGGATGGTTAGTAAGAAATCATTTGATAAATTAATTACCATCATAATAGTAATATCCAATTAACTATAAATAAAATATATATACGAGTTTCGCTTATGTACTTACTTCATTTTAACCAGTAGCACCTAAAGATAATCCGGATCTTCTCTAATTCAATGTGAAACCAGCTTACAAAAGTAAACGCGACGGGAAGTTCGCATTAGGCACACTAAAACTTTAAATGCCAAGAGACCTGTCCCGAAATGTTAGGAGGCTGAAATAAATAAAGACACTCTTAGGCAAAAATAAAATAAAATAAAAGGATCGTTTGATTGAGTCCGTGGGGAAATGATTAAATTGGGGGATTTTCTTGTAAAGTCTATTTTGACAGACAACAACATTTCAACATCATCAGGAAGTCTTAAGGAATTAATATTAAAAAGTTGTGTTTGTTTTCTTCTATGGCTTTTGGTGACAGACAGCAGGTCGGTAGCTGGATCTTGGACTCGGCCTTTACACGGAGATGGTGATTAATTATATACTCGAACATCATTTTCTTCCGTTGAATTTTAATCGAGTGGCTTTATTTAATTCATCAGTTTAAAATCATACTTCGTGTAGGCACTATACATCAACAAACTTAATCTTCAAAATCAATAAATGATTAATTGACTGGTAAGTAGTTTAAACTCCTTTCAGAAGAAAAATATAAACTCGAATCCTAAAAAATGCATTAGTTACAAAGGGGAATAACTTTTTATATCCGGAATCACAACTCGTAACTCTAGAACTATCATTTTCTACAAGTGATTGTCTTTATTTTTTGGGTAAAAGTCCAAAAAATCACGAACTTTATGAGTGTGTTTGGATTAAGAGTTGAGTTGAGTTAAGTTTTAATTTTAATTGATTTATAGTGATTGTATTGTTGAATTATGAGAAAAAATGTGAAAAAGTAATAAATAATTGAGAGAAAATAATGATTGTGTTGTTGAATTGTAAAAAAGTCCTGAATAGTTGAGCCCCTTTCCTATTCCCCCTTGAATTGCCTGGTTCCCCCTCTTTCCCCCCTCCCCCCGTCCTGCTTGTCCTATTGAATTGAAGATAAGTTGAGTTGAGTTGAGTTGAGTTAAACTTTGTTGCGAAAACAAACACACCCTATATTTTTTTACGTTTTATCATAGACTATATTATTTGGTTATGAAATACACAAATTTTTATTTTTCGTTCCATTTAGCATCCGTCTGAATTTCCGTCAGGTTTGGTCGTTAATAGATGACATGCGACAAACGATAACTAACAGTGATTGATGTGGCAAATCAAGTTATCAGGAAAAATATTAAAAAATTTGAAGCTTGGGCAACCAGAGGTAGGGAGGAAAGCGGCGGCCTCAATAGCTACCGCCCATGAAGCTTTATTGGAGAATCCATCGAACCCTCTGTGTGTTTAGATCAAAGCACAGAGGTTTCGATGAAACTTCTCGATCGAGTCCTCTAGGATTTGATCAAAACCACACAGGGCTCGATCAAAGCCTTGAAGCAATAATGGGCTCGATTGAGGGTTTGATGGCTTCTCCAATGAAGCATCATGGGCAGCAGCACGTAGAGGTTCAATGGCTTCTCGGATGAAGCCTCATGGGCGGCAGCTATGGAGGCCACCGCCTTCCTCCCTACCTCTTGCCGCCCAAACTTCCAAATTTTTAATTTTTTTTGATAATGTGGCCCGCCACATTAATCATCGTTGGTAATTGTTTGCCACGTGTCGTATGTTAATTGTCATGTTAGTAAAACTGATGAAAATTTGGATGGATGTTAAATTGGAAGAAAAAATGAAAGTTCATGTATTTTTTTAATCAAAAAATATAGTTTGTGATAAAACGTAAAAAATATAAAGTTTGTGATTTTTTTATATTTACCTTTTTTTAAATTGGAATTTAATACAGTGATGCACTCTCTCGACACTACAATAGAAAGTTTTGGAACTTTGATTCCTTCCCGTCATAGTATCCTTATAATTTTTTTAAAAAATTGTATATATATGGACGAAATTCTCATGTTAGTTCTCTTGTCCCACCTAGAATTATTTTGACATTTAATAATTTCAGGGTTCACTCTCCGGGCTCCTTAAAAAAAAAATATTCTCAATTGATGATTGTTTCTCGGCACATTGTCTGCTAAGATAACTAGATGCAGTCATGTACCGGTTTGCAGGAAGTCCACCGAAACATTTGGAATTTTTGCGCATCTCTATTGGAATCCCCGTAGTACGTGTAGCTTGGATATCTTACGAAGTCCATGTGTTCGGACATAGGACATAAATCAATTTTGTGACCCACAGTATCCTTTAGGCTCTTTGTCTACAACGTTAAGGAAGAGCTGGCCCAAAATGTCAAACAATGTCTTGTCCATCAAGCCCACGTTTCGCAATCCATTAATTCCCATTAGCCCCATAGTACTTCCTACATTTATAAACCTGCCTCTTTGATTTCTTGGGTGGCAATGCATTTTTGTTGTGTAATGTAGAAGTAGAACCGCACATCTACGTCTACATATATAATAGAACGAAGACATGGTAAGCCCAGTAAGCTTGCCTCCCAATATCCGAATTACTAAATAAAATTTCCTCGTTCTTTTAAATTTTTATAATATTTTTTAATAAAAATGAAAAACAATAGAAACGATGGAATCCACTCTTTCTTTATACATTTCTATTTATTTTCTTTTATGTTTTTCGATACCTAGTATCAATACAATTTCTTAGCTTGAGCCGAAATGCCCTATTAAAAAAAAAGAAAGAAAGACAGGCTGTGGTCGGTAAGGTTATAGCAGCAAAAGCCATTGGTTAGTTTATACATTGGAAGAAGCTGTTTTGTTATTAGTAAATTAGGTCAGAGGAAAAGAATTCCTTTTCAAATTTTAAAAGATAATTTATAACTTGAGCAGAATAAAAAAATTTAAATTTTTTTCAGATGAGATACTGTAAGTTACATAATATTTAATAAATCGCGATTTTTTGAATTTTTTAATCGAGAATAATTTTTGAAAAATATCATTATAACAAATATTTTTTGAATCTTTTTTAGAATATTTTATTATTTATAAAATTTAATGATCTTAAATTTTTATTTAAATATAAAATATTAACAATTTTTTTCAGTTTTTAAAAATATTTTATGGTATGATCCTCATAAAGCAGAATATTTTTCTAATTTTATGACAAAAAACTGTTAGCTCCATAATATCTTATATATCATGAATTTTTGAATTTTTAAAATTGAACGAATGTCTTTTGATAAAAGATCTATAAAAAGGAATATTTATAAAAAAAATTTAAAAGATTTTATTATCTATTTAATAATCTTGAATTTTTTTGTTTAAGATAAAAACTTAATATCCAATCACATAAATATTAACATTAAATTAATTTTATAAATATTATTCCTTCTAATAATACATATGTGTGATCTTAATATATGAGTGGACTTCCTCTTAGCAGCACAAGAATCACAAAATTGGAACAAAAAGAAAGTCGAGAGAGAGAGAGAGAGAGAGCAGGGAGCATATAGATCGGTGAGTGGCCAAGGGAGAGCTGAGAATTTCCCGGCGGCAGAGAGAGTGGGGGAGAACGGAATTCGCCATCGCTAGGAAACAAATCCGAGCGAGTGCAAGGGTTTAAGGGGGTTTTGTGCATGGGTAGTGGGGTTTGAAGGGGTTAATTACTCCGAAGAATACAAAAATGTTGTAACGCTTTGGTACAAAAAGGAAAAAACTGTAACAATCGACTACACGACATTCAAAAAATGTAACAATCAAATACAATCCGTTAATTTCAGACTGACGCCATTAATAAAGATGACAAGGCAGAATAATATAAACAAAAACATAAATATTTTTTTTTATTTCTCTCATCTTTCTCTCTTGTATCTCTCTCTTCAATCATATCACTCTCTCAATCTCCAAATATTGCTTACACGCGATTTCATCTATCCTGCTAAATCTAGGTTGGGGTGGGGTCACCTACATGGGCGCCTCCACCCAATACAGTCGAGAGATCTCTCTCCATTGTTAAGGAAATGAAGATCTCTTGACATTACCAACAAAAGTATTGACTGAGTGGTAAGCAGTTTACCCTCGTAAAGAGAAGAACACAACTTTGAACACCGTGAAGTGCACTTATTGGGAGGGAGAATAACATTTAATGTTCAATCTCCTAACTAGATTAGTCAGACCCCATTAGGCTTTTGGATACCATGGTACATACCGAAAAATAATCTCTTGACATCTTTTGTTTTATTTTTAAAATATTTGTTTTTGTTTATTTATTTATGTTGTTTAAAAATTCAAAAATTAATTTTTTTATTTTAAAAATAGAGTCACATATGCGGTTTTTTGAAACATCAATAATCACATCAACATGTGCTAGCAGTGTTAGTCAGAAATTGACGAAATGTATTTGATGGTAACATTTGTGAAAACTTTATACTCGATTATTAGCATTTTTATTTTTACATTAATGCGTTACACCTTTAAAACTTTTGTATCCAGCGTAATAAACTTGGGTTTTAAGAGGGGTTTTGAATGCCCATTCCAAGCAAGCCTAATATGTGTAATAAGGTCATAAAAAACCACAAATATCCTCTCTTTTCTTCTCTATTTACATTTGTGCCATTTAAGAAATACCCACCAATTTTCTCCTCTCGGTTGCCTGACGATACTTCTAAGCAAACCCTCGACGTCGACGTTGGATTCGTCGGCGTCGGAATCTTGGATCGTCAATCATACACCACCTCCGTCACCAGGCAGCCACAGCACTCCGACAACCCGTCGTGCGCAGCACCTGTCGGGCCCGACGCTACCCAGCTACAGCCCTCTCCGACGCTGGCGGAATCCACGTTGCCGGTCACGTCCTCTGAGGTGCATGCTTGAACCTCGTTGCGATTTGTGTCTGGCTCTATCGATTCTTTCATATTGGTCGACTGACGTGCAATGTTAGATGGGTTCATGACTATGAATGACGCTTCCTTATTAACATATTATATGGCTATAGATTTTATAAGCTCAATGTTGGGGGAACTGAAATTTCGCTGCTCTATTGAATGAATGATAAAATCCAGTTCCTTCTGCCCAATGCTAGGCTCCTTCATATCTATTCGCGATATGCTTACTTGATACAAGCACATTTCTCAGCTGCAATCATCTTGTTCTAGTGCTTTTTCGTGTCTTGATAGTTTCCGGAGGCTCTGGGTTTCCTATCTATTCGTGACATGCTTGCTTGATACGAATGTTAATTTCGATGTTCATTCGTGGTTGATCTTCCGATTCTTACTGGTGGTGTTAGGGATTCTTGCTGGTGGTAATAATTAGAGTATCCATCTTTTGGGTTTTTCTTTTTTACCCCCCCTCGGAAATGATGAATAGTAGCAAATTCTTGCTAGCGGTGATTTTCTTCTGAATAAATAGTACGAATTCTTGCTGGTGCTGATGTTTGTGTTTTAGATAGACAAATAGTAGAAATTCTTGCTGATGCTGTTTTGTTTCAAACAAACGGTCGCATTTCTTAGTGTTGGTGTTTTTATTTCGGATAAATAGTACCAATCTTGCTGCCTGAATAAATAGTACCAAATTCTTGCTGGCATTTTTGCGTTCCTTTTGCAGTCATGGCTCGTTTGAGTTTGAGGAGTAAGAGCAAGATGAGAAAAATTGTTCTTTTGACTGTGTGGGTTCAACTTTGCTCTATTCTAAGAAGCTTGATGAGCCTACTATCGGAAATAGCTACCCCGTATTAGGTCTCACGAGTTAAGTGTTTTTTAAGAAGGGAGATTACAATTGCCAAAAAAAAAGGAAGGGAGATTACATTAGGGGGCTTGTGTATGTGGATGACTGGGATCGATCTTTTACGAGATAGTCTTAAAAACCTTATTAAAGGATAATCATTTATTATTTTTAAAAAGAAAATATTTTTACTATTTATTATTTATATTACACTATATTATATATGTTTAAATGAAATAATTATATTTTTTTAATAAAAGTAAAGTTTATTACTTTTATCAGTTTATAATGGAAAGTTTAAAGAAGCTACTGGTTTGTATAGGAGGAGTAGTTTCTCAATTTTTTCCTGAACCTCTCTTTCCATTCTCTTAAACCAAGTTTAAGAATTGTAATTCCTATATCCTCTATTACTCCAACCAAACAAATAAGATCATATGTAAACATAATTCTATTACCTATTAATTCATTCATGTTACATATTCATTCCATTCATGTCTTATTCCATTGTAGTGAAACAAGCGTGGTATAATTTTTCACCTACGCGTCTGTTTTTTGGAAGAGTAATCTGAAAATTTACTGTGTGCAAGTTTGGCGGAAATTCCATTTAAATCCAGTGAATTGTAAAGTCGTTTTTTTGTTCTTTAAATAAAATTAGTCGTTTTTTTGTTCTTTAAATAAAATTAGATCTCCTTTTATATATGGCTTATGCATTCTGTTCTTGCATTTTCATTTGGTTTTTTGTTTTTTTTCTTTTTTTAAAAGTTTATTTCTTGTATTTATAATTTTAAAAAAGAATATATACAATAATGTTACTATTCCCACCCCTCCCCTACTCCATTTATCAAAAGGTTTTTGGGGATTTCAATTAGGAGTCGACCATTCCATTAATTTGATGATTTCTCGTAGAATTAGCTCCGGCAAGAGATCATGTGGTAATGCACAAACTTAAGGATTGGTTATCTCATTGATTTTGTCCATTTTTTATACATATTCTATGCCAATGTATCCATCATGTTCATATATAATCGTATCTGGAACATTATGACAGTAGTGGCCTTATCAGTACAATAGGTTTTCAGAGATTTCAATGCAGAGTGATTTCAACAGTTCTTTTGTGTTTTTGTTGATTTCTGCATGTTCAGTTGTACTGGTCTTAACGTGTTTGTGGAAATCATATAGTTCTTGACGCACGAAAAACTGCTCAGCTACAATTCGATACTTCATGATTATGTTACGCATTGTACCTTACACAAAGAAACGATTGAAATTGTTATCAACTGACTCACTTTCGTTTGGCCTGATGATTGTCTCAGATGTTAAGCACTGCTTGTGAGATTTCGTTCTAGTATTCCCAAAATGTCGCTTTCGAGGCTTGCAAGACGAAGCCATCTCCTCTCTTTCTTTTCACCTTTCAAACCTCAGTAAGTACTTTGTTGAGAATGGGATTTATTGCCCTTCATTCAAAGTTTCTTTCTTGAGCACCAATGTCGATGGTTTTTTCTGTGTCTTATGAAATACTCGGAAACCACTTTTCACAATCCTTTGAAGTGATTTTAGCTATTGATTATTTATATTTAGGTTGATAACTGATTATCCAGGAACAATTTACAGTTACTTGGGAGCTCAACGTGGATATGTGCCAGATTCCATCAACAACGCATGGTGCTTAATTCCAAGATGTAGACATAGTATCTGGTCGTGTAAAAGATCTTCTCAGTTTCCTCTCGGTTCTCGTTGTTTTCAAAAATCTGGTTCGGTTCTTGCACAGCGCCAATATGCTTCTCAAGCATCCTCCCAAGAACAGAAATCTCGAAGGATGCTTATGTACCTTACAGCTTTGGTTTTTGCAATGGTGGGAGGTAGTTATGCTGCTGTCCCATTGTATCGGAGATTCTGTCAAGCTACTGGCTATGGTGGTACCATCCAACGCCGAGAGGTAAGATGGAAATTTTCCTCTGCAGTAGTTGGTGTTTCTAAAATTGTCACTTATATGTTCTTACTCTGGTTGGTTATGATAAGACTTTATTGTCTTTAGAGCGTTGAAGAGAAAATTGCTCGCCATGCTAAAGATGGAACAGTTACCGAAAGGTTTGTGCCCGTCTCTAGCTGATATTTTAGCATTATTATGCACTTTTTCATCCACGTATTTTCGCCTCGATGTTGGCAGGCAGAAAAATGTGTTACCTCTGGTACGTACTGGAAGCGAATGTTGATGTAGTTCTGCGATAGTATAATTTGAGATATACGCCATTCCAGTTGTTATTATATAGTACCCAACCGTTTGAGGTTAAGGATTCTTTTATTTAGTATGATTTTGTGGGCTTATGGATTCTTTTATTCCCTTTTGAGTTTGTTTACCTTTAAAAGACAGACGAATGATTCTGGAGAACTACGGTTTTTGTTGCAGGGAGATTGCGGTGCAGTTTAATGCTGATGTGGCTGATGGGATGCCATGGAAATTTACTCCAACCCAAAGAGAGGTCCTTTCCTTTGCAGCTGTTTATTCAAGATATTGTTTTCTTACCACTTCATAGATGTCATTTACCCATTTCGATATTTATGTACCATTAGATATGTGAATATGCTGGTAAGAGTTAGGCCTAGACTTGGATTTTTACTATACCATTATAAATATGACTGCAGGTTAGAGTTAAGCCCGGAGAAAGTGCTCTTGCATTTTACACAGCTGAAAATCGAAGTTCGACACCAATAACTGGTGTTTCTACCTATAATGTTACTCCCATGAAGGTATGCGTACTAAAAAAATTTTTGTTCAAAAGAATGGTTGTCAATTGGATATTTGATAGGCCAGTAGTTAGTGCAATATCTTTGGCTTTGTTGTTGGCTTTTGTAAGGATTGTACTTTTATGTGGTGGAGGACCCAATCCGATTGATTTATTTGCAGGCAGCAGTTTACTTCAATAAGATACAGTGTTTCTGCTTTGAGGAGCAACGCCTTCTCCCTGGAGAACAAATTGACATGCCTGTCAGTACCAGTTGTAGTTTATTGCCAAAATCTTTTCACCATTATTTGTACCTTCTGCTGTTCCTTTTAACCTTTCCTTCTACACTTGGCAGGTGTTCTTCTATATTGATCCCGAATTTGAAACGGATTCGAGGATGGATGATATCAACAACATTATATTATCCTACACATTTTTCAAGGTCTCCGAGGATTGACTTGACGAGTATCGTTGACGTTACATTATCTTCTGAGATTAAATCATTTGTACAAGAGAGAATGAGATATAGTTTTGAGAGCCAAAGGCAGATAGAAGAGTGAGGCTCCTTGCAAAGAGCTTTTTGCTCGAGGCATTTGAGGTAATGAGCCTCTAGCCTGGGTGAGGTCCCAACTCTGAGGAGTTAAGGGTCATAAATTTTCATTTTATCCGAGTCGCTTCTCTTTTTGCTCGATAATGTTTTTCCTTTTTATTACATAGATTCATGTGCGAAATCACGCACTCGGGCGACTACAATAATATCCTCTCGTTTCAGGCCATTCCAAATTAATTTCGGAGTTGGTGTACATTTGGATGTAGTTTCTTTTCCTTACTAGATTTCTGCAGTTCCATCGGAACTACTTGTCCATCAATGTTGGTATCAGCATGTCTTACAAGTCTATTCTCTAGTGCTGTGTTGGGTTCAAGTAATTACCGTGATGAATCTATGTTGTGACCGTGTTGTTGGCATCACGTGCTTTGTACACTGGAATCGGGATAGAGCTCTGGACTCGGTGGAAGCAATCAACTGACATGACGAGAAGCAGGTGCGCTTCCTAAATCTTTTCCACTGAGTTAACGGGTTGTCATTGGGAACTTATTTTACCTGTTAATGGATTTGTAACAACAAAATGAAAATTAAGTCACATGAGTTTCAAGAATAAAGGTAACGACAAAATTAATCACTTTCGAAAGAATTTCATCACATCGAGTTTCATTACATCGGATTTTACCATAGTATAAAAAATGAACTTGAGGTTCCTTACCGAAGACCAAGCTCGACCTGCGCCTGACCTGTCATTATATGATGTAAATCATTGTTAACTCGAGAAGCTGAAGATATGAAAGCTCTCACTCTACCATATGGACAAAAGACGGTTCCTGAAGAGACAAATCGAGCGATTCAGGTATTCACTTGATGACATTCATCTTACATAACTTGTATAATGCCTCAATGGCTACATTTTACATTCAATGAAAACGAGAAAATTGAATTGCTGCCTTCGTTTCCCCATTTCCACTTACGGTGGAACTGTCGAAATCTTTGACAGTATGATATATTAGTATTCATTTTGTCGATTAAGGACAATTGCGACGAGTGTTTCTTATTGCATGTCAGCAAGCTAAACTGTTTGGTAGATTAACATCAGCATAAAATGGCCTCCTCCTCTTCCCCCCCCCCCCCCCCCCCCCCCCCCCCCCCCCCCCCCCCCCCCCCCGCACTGAATCATTATATCTTGACACACTAGGAGAAAGATGTTCTACTGAGATTGCTCAAATCGGTTGTGTAATTTGCCCGACGAGGTTCTTCTTCAGATACCGTCTTTCCTGCCATTGAAGGATGCGGTGAGGTAGAGCATGTTATCTAAGTAGTTAGGCAAAGAGTCTGATTTTTCATGAGAGGTCGGTCTTCCTTGACTTCATGGGAAGAGCACGCTCCTCGTGGCGGGTCTGCTACGAGAGCCTTTTCGCTCTCTTGAGGCGTAGTGAGTCATTGTACTTTAAATAAAATTAGATCTCCTTTTATATGGCTTATGCATTCTGTTCTTGCATTTCCATTTGGTTTTTTTTGCTTTTTTTCCTTTTCTTAAAAGTTTATCATTTCTTTGCTTCTTTCCTCTCAGCACTTTCCTCCTGCTGCCTACTCCAGCTCGTCTCCAGTCCACCTCCTGCCCGTGTTTGGCCGATCGGCCCCTTGCTCATGCTCAGCGAGCTCTTGGTTCCCGTCCAGTCACTCTCTCAGTATCTCCCTCTCGCTACGTCTCTGTCTTTGACTCCCCCTCACCTCACTCGGTCTCAGTCTCTTCCATGTCCTGCCCTCTGTCCAACTCTCGCCGGTCGGCTGCTGCTTTCGTACATATGTTTCTTTCAGCACAAGCTATGGAGCATTGTTGAAGCAGAGTGATGCCATTTGAGTAGCTTGAAAAAGATGCATCCTCCTTTGACGCTGCACCGCCACCCTATGTGTGCTGAAGTAAGTCTTCCATCTGCTTTTGGGCAATCTCTCGATGCAAAAATTGGATTGGCATGGCAATCTGTGTTCTTTTCAGGAGAACATGATTCGATGAAAATATCTACATCACAACTCGAAAGGTGATGCTGTGAAAGTGAAAAGTCGATTCAGAGTTGGGAAACTTCGATGAAATTTTGCGCGGTTCATGAGTTTAAACATTCATTCCTTGACTTGATTTCATGTGATTTGAAGAATCTTATTAAATTCTCCCTTAGAGAGCTTGATTTATGTGATGACCCTCGCGTTGTTTGCCTACTATTTCTGTTACCTTCTGGTCGGTTGATCTTATATTCAGTAGGAAGGCACTAACTAGATAATGGGACTACTATTTCTGGCAGATGATCGAGCAGTTCCAGAAGCATCACCTCGACCATCCTGTTGAGAAGTTCTTCGGTGGACATACCAAACTCAAAATCAAGCTCGATCGATATTTCTGAGAGGAAGTGAGTTACATTCTCGCTCATTCGTGCACCACTCGGGCTGCTGGATAAGCTTATGTCCTAATATTTCCATTTTTTCTTTTCTCGTGCAGAAAGCCTTGAAGAGAAAATGGGTGAGTGGTGTAACATTCACATTCCTACATTGCCCATAGAAAAATAACGAAGTTAATATTAAACCATCAGATTAAGGGTGTATTATTAAATTAACATATTACCTCTAACCATCCACTAACATTTTCTTCCACATTCTCTCTGTTTCTCTTTCTCTTCTCTCAATTTAAACATCAACTCTTTTTTAACTCCCCCTTCGCAATCTTTTTATTAATTTCATTACTAAAAAAAGAATTACTTCTGACCGTGGGTAGCACGGTACGGTCTTGTATTTTCAAATAAGAGACCTCTGTACAATTATATTTTTTAAAGATTATTTAGAAGATTATCTACATAATATTTAATAATCTTGATTTTTTTATTTTTAATATATTTACAATATTATTTTCTGGATAAACATTTTGTAATAATATTTAGTTTCTCTGAATTTTTAAATTTTTAAATTTTGAATAAACATTTTAATGCATTGAATTTTAGTTTTTATAAATAAATCAAGAATTTTTTAGTTATTTAAATTTTATAGCATTACATGATAATTACGAATCTTAATTTTTAAATAAATATTTTTTTTGAAAATTTGGTTATCCACAAAATATTTTTAGAATAATTTTTGGTGTAAGATTTTGTAAAATTTGTTTTGGAATTTTAATTTTCAAACTTTTAATATTAAATATAATATTTTGTGATATTCTTCTTGGTTCCATGGCCCATACCATAGGAATACAATGAAATAAAAATCCTAAAGTCCCGTATGGTATGCTAGAATGGAATGGAAAGAAATGAATTCTATATAGGGAAATATAATGGTATTGAGTGAAAAAATATTATTTTCTTTAATGATCATTACAAAATGAATGAATATAATTATAATATTAGACTTATATAGCAAGATATCGTGTTATATGCATTCTTAGATATATAAATTAAAAGAACATATATAATAGTTCACAAATATAGCATGAAAGGAGGGAATGACCATTCCCTTTCTTTCTTGAGGTAATGCGCATTCTATCAAAATGAAGGAAAAAAATGATAATGAGGGAATGCCCTTTCCAACTTACATAAGAGACGCTAATAAGGAAATGAAGTGGAATAAACAAATGAACCTTCCATTCTATTCCCGCGTACCATACGGAGCCTAAATATTTAATTAAGGGAAACGGGTAGTTTCATCTGAGTATCGAACCTGAAATCTCTTGGTAAGCAAGCAAGGGCATGCGTCACTACGCTACACCTTCTTTGATTATTTTATGATATTTACCATCTGAATCTATAACCATATCATCGTTAGTAGTATTCATAAATTGTTAAAAATATATGATGCTATTTATAACCATAATATAAATAGGAATGTGATGGAATGTTGTTCACATTTTTTTTAAGTGAAAGTCAGTTCTTTGCCTTTGGTTATTTGTTTTACTTTTTTATCAGATAAAGGGATCAATTTAATAACACAGTAATTTACTTTTTTTATTTTTTAATATAGTTTTTTAGTGACGAAATTCAATTACCATCAATCATATAAATTAACATTTTAAAATACATATATATATATATATATATTGTATAATAAAATTGAAAAAAAAAGAAAAGAAAAGTGAATCTTATTATATCCCTTGCAATGCATGGACTTCACCACTAGTTTGATCAATAAAAAAATGTGACAACATCAATCATCAATATCACTTGATAATTGCTAAAGTCGAGGCCAAAGATCACCTCATGAGGAGCCGCAATGAGGCTTCCATCGCTCAAATGGTCATCGTGCACAGAACTCCCAATAATAGAAACTGGCACACGCATAGTGTTGCAAATGATGCAACGTGTGACTATCGTCCCGTAAATTTCGTAAAATAATCCGAGAAACAATTATATGCGTTTGACATTTAACGCAAATAGAAACCTTCTGACTTGTGACATATTAATACAGTTGAGGAGAAAAAGTTGGTACCTTAGTGGGTAATCGTGAGCTTTGCTCTTCTAACCTTAAAAGTTTTCTCGATTCATTTTTAACCTTGAAGCTTAAAGTAGCAAAATTGTTTTCGATGGTTGTGTCTAATGTCAATATCCACTGTCAAGTAAAGTCGGTAACTATAAACATAGCGGTAACAATAGTGATACCGGCTGATTTTTATTTTTTTTATTTTTTATAAGCTATGGTATTCGAAAGTCTAATTAGGTCATTACAAATCTCGTCGAGCCAGATCAGTCCACTAAAAGGTAAACTTCTCTCAACATGAATTTTCTCCATTTACAAGATTCGAACTCGAAATTTTATTTAAAGGGAACAAATGTCGAACCACTTAAACCAATCTATTTTGGTATCGGCTGAAATTATTTACGTCATCTGCATTCTTACGAGGTATAGCTAAGTTAATCAATATAGTAAAGCGATTATACAAGCTCCCTACAAGATCGAAGGCTAATAAGAAACATTCTTTCCTTGATTTTCTCGGTCAAGTTCCCTTACACTATCTCTCAACAAAGCAACCGTAATACTCGTTCTTCCACCAACAGAAGGAAATATTGACAATAGTTCCATGGCCTTGTTTTTAGTTTCTTTTTTTTCACATTACTACAACTGTGGATCAGACTGATCGAATACTGACATACTTCACGCAAAGACACGACAAACAACCGGAGATGGTTAGGAGGGAGGTGGTGGTGGCAGTGCTCACGACAGCCGCAGCCATAGTGGCAGCGACGACCGTCTTGTGGCGGTTGCAGGGGAGGAGGCAGCGGCAGCGAGAGAGGGCTCAGCGGATTCTACGCAAGTTTGCAAGGGAGAGCGCCACCCCGGTGCCTCTGCTATGGCGGGTGGCTGATGCCTTGGCCTCCAACATGGACGCGTCTCTGAGCACTTCAACCGATCAGAAGAGCAGCAATAGCACCCTCAACATGCTTGTGGCCTCCGTCGATTCTCTACCCACAGGGTCTGGATCTCCCTAAACCTTAACAGATCGACCATGTCTTCTTTAGATTCATGGGTGAAATCGACGTGACAATAGATTTTGTGGGTCAAACTTTATTTAGATCGAAATATATGGATTGGTTGTAAGTATGGTCGGTTCAATCATGTCTGTGGCCTCCCAAAAGAAGGGTAGAAAAGAAAAAAGAAAGCCGATCGAGTATCACGTACATGGCCTGGTCCGATGAACTTTGCAGCCTTAGACTTGGTAGTTCTGGTAGTAATATAGCGAATGTATGTTGATGTGCCGAATTCGATGTCATGAGGCCTTTTACGCTATAAGTAGTGCTGGAGTCACCAATTAGTCGATAGTTTATGATGTCCTCACAGGATCAGGCTGCTCCGTGCCATGCCTCGTGATTCACTTGATCCAGACTTAAAAGTTTATTTCGTGGATTAGGAGAAGAGCCAATTAAGATATTAGGAGAGCTCTTTATGATCAATGTCTAACTAGTAGCTGGTATGGCGAAGCTACCGAAAATCGCCCAACAAAGATAAATCTATGGAAGAACGAATTAGTTAATTATGCGAAAAGATGTATGTGTGTGAAGTTTGTGAGCTAATGGCTGCAGGGAAGAAGAAGGGATATACTATGGGGTGAATTTGAAATCGAAGGACTTTCTCTTACTCTCTGCCCGACTCGGAGGCAAGAAGACTCCCATTTCCGACTTACACCGGCAGGAAATTTCATTTCCTTCGCATGTCCTAAGTTCCACCACCTCTCAGGTACTTAAATCGAATTCATCGATAAAACAGTTATCAATAGCCTTTAAGCGTTGTGCGTACATATAGTTCGGAGTTCTTTTCTTGGCAGGAGGTATTCGATTTTGTCGCATCAAAAGTTGCAGAGTTCGTGGCGGGGTATCCGGGGGATAAAACTGAAAATTCGAAAGTTGGGAAGGGGCTTGGTTTCACGATTTCGTATCCTGTGGGCCATGCTGCAACGGAAGATAATTCTGCTTCAGGTCGTAATACTGCCATCAAGTGGAAGAGCTTCCTCGTTGACGACCCGGTTAAATTCTTAAGTTCTCCTCTCCATTTTGAAAGCTTTACATTTCAGCCCTCGTTCTTCCTAAATTTTCTCTCATTTGGACATAATTCAATTCAATTATCAAAATTTTATTGCTAATGAAAATTTGTCATCTTATAATTAGGTTCAAGATCAGAAACAGTTGCTAGGGGAGATCAACTCTGCTCTGAAGAAGCACGGTGTGGACATGCAAACCTTTGCCTTGGTAATTAATTACCGAAGGCAATCCTTAATTCAATTGCTCCTTAAATCTCAATTAATATAGGAAAGCAATCGTCACGGGGGAAAGTATTAACAAGAGTGCAATATAACTTTAGCGAAATAGCGGAGTTTCGGATTCGTTGATATAGCATGACCTCGTGCACAGGTTATCGACCCGGCTGGAGATCTAGCAGGTGGCCGCTACTACAGCCAGGACTGCGTGGCTGCGGTTACTCTGGGGACAGGAACGAGCGCAGCCTATACTGAACTGGCCGAATCAGTTCCACGGCCACGTTGGCTTGGAGTTTGGCCTAAGTCGGGCGAGATTGTAAGCTTAAGATGACACTGACCGACTCTCTTTACACATGTTCGATATTCTAAGTGTTATTAATTGTAGCTCTGGTCTCCTGACTCTCCATGATTCACACATGTAGCTTGTTACAATGGGTTGGGGGAACTTCAGTTGCTCTGACCTCCCAATCACCGAGTTCGACTCGTGTTTAGACGCAGAGAGCTCAAATCCTGGCAGCCAGGTACGGTATATGTCGATTCCGCATGCACTATTCCCGCCCGTAACTTGTGAGACTGCTGTCTGGCATATTGGAAAGTCGACATTGCATGGACAAAAACGTTTCTTTACTGGTACTTGTCAGTATAAGTACATGTGCTGCGATCGATTTCAGATATTTGAGAAGCTTATTTCGGGAACGTATCTGGGAGAAACTGTGAGGAGAGTACTGCTGAAGATGGCTCAGGAAACATTAATCTTTGGGAAGAAAGTGTCCGATGAACTTAAGACGCCTTACGTATTAAGGTATAAAGATCCATAAACTAAGGTAGATTTCTCTGTTCCGTTTATTTTTTTATGACTTGCATTCGAGTTTTTCCTAATTTAAATTCGATGGTGTTGTCCAAGCTCCTCGGACATGGCAGCTATGCATCAGGACACATCCGAGGATCGGGAGGTAGTGGCCGAGAAGCTAGTTAATATTTTCAAAGTACGGTATTGGCAGATCAAATTCAAGTATCTCTCGGTAGCTTATCTCTTCAGCTCTCATATTGGAAACTTATCCCAGATCACTGACACAACTTCAACGGCGAGAGAAATCGTGGCCGAGGTCTGTGACATAGTCGCTGAGCGCGGAGCAAGGCTTGCTGCAGCAGGGATTGTCGGGATTATAAAGAAGCTCAAAAGGATCAATGATCGCAAAAGCATCGTCACCATCGAGGGCGAGCTCTATGAGCACTACAGGGTATTCAGGAATTACCTGCACAGCAGCATGTGGGAGATGCTAGGGAAGGAGCTCTCAGACAACATTGTGATCGAGCATTCTCACGGAGGGTCGGGATCCGGGGCCATCTTTCTTGCTGCAACTCAACAGGCTGCTCAGAGTACAGTCGATAACGAATGAGATTTATATTTCTCTTTTTTGGTAGTTTTTCAGAGGAAAACCATGGCAAAGATATGAGGTTCTTTTCTCTTCTTCAAGTACTAGCCGTTGGAGATGACAGACATGGTCTTATGGCATGGCAAATCTGCCTTCAATTTTCTCGTTCTCATGGTCTAATTAATACGGTTTCAAAGATATGGTAGGTCCAGTGGAAATTTCAGCATATTCTACCTAAGCAGAAGAAATACATTTTTTTTTCTGACGAAAAGGCAATCCTCCGATCTGCCGAGAGCTGAGTTGATGATTAATTGCCCTAAAAAGTGTCTGAAATTACATTTGCCCTCATAAAATCGTTCACGGATCCAATTTAAATGTGTAAATTGAACCCGAGATGAATGGTCAGTAGGGTTAATGTTACAATTCCTCGGATGGAAAAGGCACACTGCCCTTTAATAAAACTGAGATGGACTTCTCTCCTTGGTCTAATCATCTTGGATGCATGTTGGAGAACGAAAGTTCATTAATGGAGGCTGGCGTTGAACGAGCAGAGGGTCACTCTGGTTGGGCTAGAGCTTGATTATTCGTCATTGAAGAGTCAGTTAAAAATGCCGGATGGGAAGGCATAGGAAGGCTTTGACTCTCAGTGTTCAGCATCAAAGTAACGGAAGCCGTGGTAGGTCGACGAGCCACATCCTCTTGAACGCACAGCAATGCTATGTGAATGCAGTAGAGGATTTCACCTACTGGACTGCCCTTGAGAAAATGGTCTACCAGGTTCATTGCCGTTCCTTTTTTCCAGTTGTTCCACGCCTGAAATGAACACGTGCCCAAGAAACTAAATCTTATCACGTGCAGAAGCCCATGAAAGTCGAAGTATCTTTTGGATCGTAAAGACAGAAGATGCAAAAAAAATTATCATATGTGGAACATGTACACCTGTGAAAGTCGATCCATCACTCCAATCAGATAGCCGATGGAGATGCTGGTTTCCAAATCAATTCCGATTTATGGTTCTTCAAATGCTAAAAGATCAGTTGTTTCTTTCCCTAAGCTGTGAGAAGATAAGGTACCATGACCTTATGCATTCTGAGCATTATCAGTTAATAACATTTTCTTCCTTAGAGTCGCAATATTTGTGACGAGGATATTAGGACATCTTGAATTAAAGAATCAGATGAGTTTCATATGAACTCTTGCATAGCCTTTTAAAGCACAGAATTTTCCGGCTTGCTTGAGGAATTTTCTAAAATTTTTCCATTTGATGGAGAAATTGAGCTAATAAAATGCACACTTACATAGCTTGCCAGGTGAGCTGAAGAACCAAAAATGTCCAAAAATCCATTCTTCTGACCGCTGATGATCTCTAGTACCATGACCCCAAAACTGTAAACATCTGTCTTCAAAGAGATCTCTCCATGTTGCACATACTCGGGAGGCATATAACCGCTGAAATATGGAATAGAACACTATTCAGGATGAACCATTTATTGATGCCCCAAGGCGGAGTCTCAAAAATACTTACAATGTACCAGCAATATTTATCGTTCTTTCACTGCTTTGGTCTGAAGGAAATAGTCTTGCTGTGCCAAAATCCGCTATCTTCGGGTTCATTTTCTCATCCAGTAGGATATTCGCTGGTTTCAGATCGCAGTGGATGAGCCTAAGTTGTGAGTCAACATGAAGATAAAGGAGCCCCCGAGCGATTCCTTTTATAATCTTATAGCGCTTCGTCCAGTCTAACAGTACACGTTTGTTTGGATCTGCATGACAATATTCATGCAACCCGTGCTAATTGATGTAAAAGCTTGAGCAAGTCAAGAGATCAAAGCATGAATAGAAGAATGAAGAAGGCCCAGGTTGTGGAGTTGAATCGCTTGAGCTTGTCTGACTAGAAGCCATGTCAAAATACTTTTTGGTAAACTGAAATTTCAGTACCTGATATGAACCTATCGAGGCTTGCATAAGGAACAAACTCGTAAATTATGATCCTCTCTCCACCTTCAAAGCAGAACCCGACAAGCTTAACCAAGTTCCTGTGTTGGAGTCTGACCATCAACATTATCTCATTCTTGAATTGCTTCTTACCCTCATTAGAGCAACCTTCAAGCCTCTTTACTGCAATTTGTCGTCCACCCTTAAGTTTCCCCTATCAATACAAACTACATTAGTTAGATAACTTTGAGAAGCAAGCATTATATCTTTGTATAAAATGAATGAATCATTATTTACCTTGTAAACTTTCCCGAATCCGCCTTGTCCGAGTTTGGTAGTGTTAGAGAAGTCATTTGTGGCAGCTCTGATCTCGCTCAGCTTAAATAGCCAGCTATCATCTCCTGACGACCAGTCTTCCGTAGAAGCGAGGAATGCTATTGTAGGATCTTCTGGAAAAATAGCAAATAAATCTCGTTAATCCTGTCTTTTTTTCGAGGAAAAAGACTAGCTCAAGTGTTTATGAACTAGGAATGTACAATTTTTTTTCTTCCATACCATATGTACAGATGTCCTCCCACTGAGGGATTATTATTTTTTTTATGTTGTATTATTTAAGTCTATATGCACTTAAATACTAATATGACGCATGTCATTTTTTATCATAAAAAGAGAGAAAATATCAATATTATTCTTTTGGCTTAACATATTTTAGACCTAATATTTGAGCACGGTTAAATCTTATGGACTTCCTGTCATGAGAATTTGTATGTATCATCTCATGGATTAACTCTCACCTGTTACATGAATTTTATCAGGTCACTTGAACCCGTTATTGTAGGGTAAATCAGTTCAAGTTTCCTACATATGTTGATATTTGATATTGATATTTTTGTGTTTTGGGTTCGGGTTAAAGATGATGCATAACGCCGCCATACAATACATAGATGTACCGATAAGAGCAGAAGAATCTGTTCAGTGCAAATCAATTTTTCAATTTCAGATTAAACGTAGAATACATAAAACTTCATTACCCAACAATTTCTACTCATAACATTATAAAGAATTTACAGAATCAATAAGAAGTTCTGTAACTTCTAACATTGCATAAAACAGCATAAAGAAAATAAGATTCAAAAGTTTATCCTCAGAAAACACAAACTTTTATACTAAATTCAACTGGCATTTTATTTATTCTCTCAATGTTTATTACATTGTAATGCTCAAGCAAAGTTGATGCTTATCAGGAAATTCCATTTCATTCTCCGATATATATAACGTTTTTCCAGCAAAGTGAAAATTTGGCATGAACCACGAGTTCCATGCTCATTCCTTGTGATCTCTCAGTGGGGTGTTAGCGAACTTCCACGAGCATCGAAGCAAGTATTCAAATGTGCGATCACCGGCAACTTCATCAATTGGCATAGCATCAGAGATCTCCTTCAAGTCCTCTCCAGTAAGTTTCAGCCTCAAGGACTCGATGTTACTCTCGAGATTCTTCATCTTCGTCGTGCCTATAAACAAGCACAAGTTTGGAGTCGTGATAAACGGTAGAACAATCTCCAATTTTTGCGTATCCGGGAAATAATTGGAAATGGAAGTTAAAAGTAAACTCACCAGGAATAGGTGCAACATCATCCCCCTGATGGAGAACCCAGGAAAGAGCGAGCTGAGCAGGGCTGCACCCGTGTTTTTCCGCCAGTTTCTCAATCTGGAAATAGAAAATCTTGTTCTTGTCCAAGTTCTCTCCCTTAAACCTTGGGTGCGATTCCAGAAGGCTGTTTGCTGGTATGGTCTCAGTGATCGCCTTTCCCCCGAAAAACCCTCCGCCAATGGGACTGTATGGAACTATTCCGATCCCGAGCTCCCTGACATTTCCAACAATTCAAGAAGGAAAATTTTGTCAAATTACAGACAAAATAACCGGGAATTTTAGAACTATTTGGAATGCTGCTGCAATTCACCTGCAGAGGGGGACGATCTCCTCCTCGATATCGCGAGTCCAGAGAGACCACTCCATCTGAACAGCAGTGATCGGGTGGACCGCATGGGCCCTCCTTATTGTCTCAGGGCTCGCTTCCGACAAGCCGATGTACTTGATCTTCCCTTCTACCACCAGCTTCTTCAGTTCCTCCATCTGTGAAATTTTCCCGCACACTTAGTTTAACCAATTAATGTGCCTAAAGCTTTTTCAAAAATGGTCATAACTTGGACATAATTTATTCGACAGTCTTACGGTTTCTTCAATAGGGATGGTGGTATCAACCCGGTGCTGATAGTAAAGGTCGATGTAGTCCACATCGAGACGTTTCAGGCTCGCCTCGCAACATGATCGGACGTACTCACGGGTTCCTCTGACCACGATATCCCCTTTAAAATCAATCTTCACAACCCCAAACTTTGTGGCTAACTGGACCTTCTCTCGGGGCAGTTTCTTCAATGCCTGCAAGAAAAGCATATTAAAGCTGCCGATCATAATGGCCACGACATTGACATCATTAAACTCTGTAAAGCTGTCACACCTTTCCGACAAGGATCTCATTTGTATTGTTCCCATAGATGTCGGACGTGTCAAAGAAGGTTATGCCTCTCTTGAAGGCCTCAGTGATGATTGAAATCCCGACATCTTCCGGGACGGGATCGTTGTAATTCCCAGTAAGTCCCATGCATCCATATCCCAGTTTCGAAACCTAGCAAGAATCAACAAAACGATGTCACAAACTATGCTGCTCTGTGGTAATATAAACAACGTCGTCGATTTAGCGAATGAATCACGACAAAGGAAGGCCAAAGCGAGTACATCGAGCCCCTGAGTCCCGAGCTTCACTCTAGGAATCTGAATCCTCTGTTCTTCTGCCATTTTTCTCGTCCCCTGTTTCTCTCTATGCACTACCTTGATCCTTGCCCCTTGGTTCATGAATCCCATCTATATATATAAACAGAGAGATTCAGATATGACGTGACCGATGATAGGAGCATAACGCAAGCAGGTATGTAAGCTCTGAAGAATATTACGTGGATTCCAGCAATGTTTTGTAATATGACTTTTCTTCTAGGAAAGTTGTCCAATTTCCAGTTGAACTGCGAGAAAAGTGTTTCTACCATATCGAGTTATCTCTCATCTCTTAATAATCTAATACACCATTTGATTTTAACTCTAACTTTAACTCTACTCACTACACAATAAAAATTAATTCTTCCAATTCAAAAAAGTGAACCCCATATATAAACTCACATACAACTCAATTATACTCAATTCAATTTTTAATACTAAATTATCTCAACTATTCATTAATTTTCATACTTTTTCTCATAATTCAATAACACAATTATTACAACCAAATTAAAATTAAAACTTAACTCTACTTAACTCTAAAACCAAACACACCAATCTCTTGTACAAAGAGGCCTGTGGCACTTTCATGATTTTTCTTTTCTATTTTTTTATTTGTTTGGCCGCAAATCTATATCTATGAATATATATATATATATATATATAAACAAAGCACACGCCAAATTCTCACGCCGCCACCTCATCAAAAAGAGCTCTATCGATTTGTCATGTCATCACTTATGTATTAAAGAAATTTTTTATGTTTAAATAATACAATTTCCTTATTCTATAAGAATCAATATATCTCAAGATTCTATGCTTGTGAAGTCCAACGTGTGTATATATATTATATCACACAAAGATTCAGAATAAACAAAATAGTAAAGTTGAAATATATATATAGACTAGGTTCTTATACCTGCACATAATACTTATGTTCCTAATCTTATATATATATATATATATATATATATATATATATGCACGTGATACTTATTTTTCCTTGACTGCACATAATACTTATGTTCTTAAATCCTAATCTTTTCCACATATATACATATATATACCTGCACGTAATACTTATTTTTCCCTTAACTATAAGTATAAGTTTTAATTTTTGCACGTAATTGAGGGATGACTTTTACACTTATTATTATTATGAGGATAAATTTGGGTTAGTATGATAAGACTTTCGTTTTCAGGACAATATATATCGAGCTTCACCTATCACACTTTAATATGCATGGTGATTCATTGATAGAGATTATTGAGAATAATAATTTAAATATGAAAGTTAATTCCGAATTAATTTTGAACCAAACATCAATAAAGGAATCAAACTCTGATTCCCCTTTGCCGTTTGTATGTATATATATACATACGAACGACAATAATATTATAATCTCCATGTTAAATCAAACAAAAACTAAAATTAGTCATTTCGTTTCCAATTCCGCTTCATTTAAATATGTATATTATTTCATTATGACTTAAAAATAGTAAATTTTTATATTTGACATATTTTTCTAACTATTTTTAAATCTTGTATTTTAAGAAATTATTGAGAAGACTATATTTTCTAACTATAATATATATATATATATGACGTTTAACATATATTATGATATATATTATGTATATATATCTTATATCTTTACTCGTGAATATATAAATGGAAAAGAAAATTACAACAAAATATATAATAGAATTTGGATATATTTTTATTGCATTATGTATATATTACTATAGATTTTTAAAAATTATGTTTCCTTTTATTGAATTTGATTTCTCTCTTTTCAATTTACTATATATGTTTTTAATGTTGCTCAAATTTTTTGACAAGAATATCATGAAATAATAAAGTATGAAGGCCATTCTCCTATTCCATCTTCCGTAGGAAGTTTTTCACTATGTTCGGAGCTTTCCAATGCCTGCTCAAGATTTAAATTGTAGATGATTTGATCTCATTCAACTCCATATATGTTATATCATAATGAGATGACTTTTTTTTTATATAAGAACAATTTATATAAAAGAATCCAATTTTTCTTCTTATATTTAGTCGGGGGTTTTGAGTCGATAGTTTAAATTTTTGGTAGGAGTTTTGTTAGGATATCAATTACTTCAGCGTATTCTATTGTTTTTATATATTTTATGCAAAATAGTTACGTTTATGCAGAAATGTTGCATTTACTTATTGAGAATCCAATCATTTTATTTTAACCTTTATTTTCTATAAAATAATTTTTTTTAATGATAGATATCTAATATTTTTTAACAGATGATTTATTTAGTTTTCTTCGGATTGATTTGGGAGTGCTGCTGTTGATGGAGAAGTACTGAAACAAAATTATTGAAAAATAAGTGTCAATTTCAGAATAAGTTAAAGTATTTGAAAGAAACTAATTTAAAACTCTTAAAAGTAAGAAAGATAATTATTAATACTTGAAATAGAATAAGCAGAAACAGATTTCATAAGCATCTATTAACCTAATTTGAAAAATCATGTTTGCAACTGCAATTTCAGCCCAAATCGTTATTACAAAAACTCTCACCAAATACCAATATTGCGTTTGGTTTCATAGTAGGATTTTAAAATCAGATTTTGATTTTGAAAAAGAGTGGTATAAATGGGACCCACCCTTTGACTTTGTATGAATTATTTTGTTTTGTTGTGGAAAAAAGTGATATAAATGGGGCTCACTCTTTGAATTTGTATGAGTTATTTTATTTTGTTGTGGGTAGAATTAAGTTAGAATTGTGATTCTAAAATTTCATCCACAAACCAAACAAGCCCTTAAAATCTCCTTAAAATTATAAGGGAAAGTAATTATGGTATTGTATTGTTTTGGCTTTTGGGAAACTATATGTACATGCCAAGAAATCAAGGTTTAATGCTTATGTAGTTAATTATTTGCAAAGCCTTCACAATATCATCAAATTATATAAAATACATATAAATGCAATCTCTTACGTTTTTATTTTTTTATAATCAATAACCATATATATATATCTGAGAATAAATAACAAAAATATTCTAAATACGTCTTATTAGCAATAATTAATTGAAAAAACTTATTTTTCCATAATAATTATTTTAAGTAACTATATTTCAGTTGCTTTTTTCTAAGATAATTTTCTTAGATTGCATATTTCCTATGTAAAATTATTTTTAAATTAAAATAATATTTTGTAATTATTTTGCTTTCCTAAATATTCATTTCAATGATAGCTTTCCTTAATATTATCAAAGTGTTTGATTCCAAATTGGAATACTTTATTGAACAGGAGATTCCGAATAGGCAATTGACCTCGAATTAACTTATTTATGGTTACGTTAGCAGAATGAAATCACTAAAGTACCATAATATAAACTAAATTATGTTAACGTAATACTACTAATATCAATAAAATTGTATCGTATAATTTTATTTAATTAATCTATATTGCGTATTATTCGACAATTTTTAAATATTCACCGCACAACGTGCGGGTATTCATATAGTTTTATAGTGCTAAAATAAATATAAAAAAAAGGCCCATATGAACTTCTTAATGACACATGTCGTCCTTTAAAAAAGAAAAAAGTTTCCCAACTCTTGTATATTTCATAAAATTTCTATAAACTTGAATAAGCTTTCACTTATATCCCTGTATTCTTTTTAATATGTTTTGATACAGTTCTCATGTGTTTTTCTCATCCCCTTCCAAGCACATCTTCTTGAAGTTGACTTTAAAATAGAATGGGCTACTTATGTTGTAAACAAGTTAAATTATGATTATTTTGATTTATACATATATATATATATATATTACATCATTGTTAAAGGATTTTTTTTTCTTAAATACTTCTAGCCAGCTAACATATCTATTTATTTTGAAACAATATATCATCTATCAATAAACTCTTGAAATCATTAAGCTAACCTCGAAAGTGCAACAAACAAAAGTAAATCTAAATGGTTCTTATATAATTTTCCAAAAGAATTCATTTTATCACTTTTTTACCATTTTTAGTTAATACTCTTTATTATTTTTGTCGCTCTTCCATTTTGATCTTTCCAAAATAATTTCCGGAAGAGTATGACCTATTTATTTTCTAAATATATTGCATTATAATAATTTTAGTGTTGATTATATTTATAATTTTGTCTGTAATATAATATTATCAACTTTTTTCTTAACATTTTCACTCTCATTTGTACTGCAATATATCTGTTGTAGTTTGTATTCTTTTTTATCGAAATGATATAAGTATTTTTCTTAATTTAAGTGCATCTTCAAAAGTATTAGATCATATAAAATTATCAAAATGACATGAAAGTAGAGTAATAAACTAAACTTATAACGTAACAAGGAACAGAGAATAATGCGATGGATTCTTGTAAGAGTTCCTGAACAGGATACAAGAGAATGTATCGAAACCAGAAGCAGAACGGAAAAATCCACAACAGGATGTGAACGTAATGCATCTTGTCTCAAAAGCGCGGCATCTCATCTTCCATGGGATCGACCAAAGTCGGTATTGATGAAAGAAGATGCTCAACCTCAATCCTCACGCCAGTTTCTTCCGCAATTCTCATTCAGGCACCAATAGAAGGTTGTCATTGGCTCGTCTGCAGATCGAATCTGGGCTTGATGGTAGATGGCTTTCCCATGGCCACAGTGCGGGCATGTCACTGCAGCAACACGAAAAAACAAGGTTCACAAATTTCTGTTCTAAACTTACATACAACCGCAGTTCTTTTATTCACCAGGGTTTAACCGCTAATACGGAACATCGACTAATCCAATGTTTGCGGAACTCCGTCAAGTCCTAGCCAATCTACGGTGATAGTCTGCTGCTGTGTAAATCATTGCTTTCTTAACAAATGAAATATCCGAAAACTCGTCATTGTTTTCTTTATGATATTTTGGGACCTGGAAAACAAGAAGGCTACTTGAATGGAATGGGATTGCCTACAAAACGATCCAATTCTTTAGGACAGCGATTCCAATCCATTCCATTCTGTTTCCGACCCACCACACAAAACATAAAAGAAAGGATCATTTTTCCTTTCATCGAGCTTTTAAGCGGTCGAGTTCTATAGTCCACACCGGAGAAGTAACCGCCACTTTTCCAATCAGTCCAACAAAATAAATAGACAACAAGCAGCCCTGACGGAGAGAAAGACGGAATTGCTTAAAATAGACAAACCTCCATCAATCTGCGGCCCGTTCTTGCGATCCTCCTCGGAAAAGACCGGTTCGATCTTCTTCCTGACTAGGTGCTGCTTCCTCTTAATTTTAACCTGCAAGCACAAAAGGGCAATACAATTAGAAGCCATATCCCGTGCCACAAAAGAAAAAAAAAATTCGAGGTTATCGAACAATATGAAACACGGTATCGATGCAGCACCTTGCTCTCGATGTTGCAGACGTAGGGGCACGTGGGGCAAAAGAACCGAGACGGCCGGTCCCTGTGGGGCAGCTCGTACTGCAACAGGTTCCCGCAGGTCGGGCAGAACTCCATGCTGCGTACCTCCCTGCATTCCAAAGCAAATAAATGGATGATGAGTTCCCATGATCACACAGTGACGGAGCTGCTGATGCTAATTATCGAGAACGCCAAATTCAAGGTCCATAGCAGTGGGAACTCAAAGGAAGCTCTTCGGAGAGCGCCCCGCCTATGACTATGAGATTACAAAAACCATGAACGAGAAGTTTTTACCTATCTTACTTCGACCGGCCAATAACGCGGCGGCAGCAGGGGAGCGGAAGGAGTAGAGTGGCGGTGCTGAACAGATCAGTGCCCGCCGGCGCCGATATTGGGGAGCGGTCGAGGCACACACAGAGAGAGAGAAAGAGAGAGAGAGCACAAATTAGGAAGTGAAAACCAATGGGCTGGGCCTTACGAAGAAAGGCCCAGGACAAGAACACATGGGCTTTTTTGCAGTCGGTTTGGTCCAATCAACCACAATTTTTCTTTTCTTTTCTTTTTTAACATTAATTTTATATCCTCAGCAAATATTGGATCGAGCCTAAAGCAGACGTATCATGTGAATTAGCTAGATCTAGTTCAAAAAACTAAAATTTAAGTAAATTACTTATATTTTTGGTTAATTATTTCGTTAAAAGTGATGGACTGTAGTCCCTCTTTCATGACTGTATCATAAAATTTCCTAAAACTATGACATTAGTACTATTGTTAATTATAACGGCATATACCGAAGAAAAAAATCAAGGGAACTGCAGAATACTTATCCAGCATAGCTGCAACTGTAGACATCTACTCGAGTTATGTACAAGTGACCGAGGAATGTGTCATTAGTGGGACTACATCATGTATTAATTACGACCACGAGAAGCTTACAGAAGGATCTGTTATTAGTAGATGGTTGCTGCGATTGAAAGGCTTGGAAGAATAAGTGTTAACTATATAGATGATTTTCTTAACAGAACGCAATCTGCATCTACATGTCAATGAACATTACAATGTCTGGATAAATTTTCTGTAGATGTTCACCCAAAAATAAAAAATAAAACAAGGATAAATTTATGCCCCTGGCGTGCGTAAGGAAAAGCCTAGTATATATAGGGCTATTTTTCTTACTGCAAGTCATTCGAGCTCGAAGTCTATATTTCCCGAAAAATGTGCTTCTCTTAAGAAGATGAGAATCAAGGTTCCATCGATCTCTTCAGCAAACACTTCATCAATGGAAATCAAAGACATGATCAGTCGTGGCATACTCACATCGCTACGGATTTAAAATTAATGCCTGGGGAGTCAGTGTTCTCTCTTCTCCATGTATATGTACGATCCCATGCATTCCTATCCAAGCAAGACCTGAAAATGACCTTAGCTTGGGAATGAATACAAAAATATGCACGGAAATACCAATATATCCTCCCTCTTGTCTCATCCCATTTACTTCCATCTCGGGAGATCTTGCAGCAGCTTGGAACATGTTCGTGCCGATTTCGACCGTGGCATTGCTTCTACGCTCCCAAAATATGAAGTTCTGCTGGTTCTTGCGATAATTCTTCTCTCTCTCTCTCTCTCGGGAGTTTGTCGGTGTGAATTGGAACATACAGGCAAAGCCCTCAATAACCCTTAAAACAACGAATACGGCAGATCTCTGGAACTTCCGCGTTCTGCATACCCTTTTCGGAATTGTTTCGGTTGCAAGAAAGTTTTAAATCATCTCTCTTGGAGGTTTCTTCACTCACAGGCAACAATACAATTCAAAGCCCACATGCCGCAGCAATGGGCCTAGGAAAGTTAAATTTGGATTATCTATGGTCCCCCACCATCAGCCTAGTTTGCATCCACCTGTTCGTTCAGGACCACCAATTCATGATATCATGGTCCAATTTTGCTCGGTTTCGATCCATACCACTAGACTTTTGGTTCCTATGGCACTCTTCCATTGACGCTAACGTGCTCTGGTTCGGGAATGGCACTGCATAGCACGCGTGCATGCTTCTTTCTAATTGTACATGTTCAATCGTTGATACCGAACTGGCAAGTAACGGATTAACAATGTGAATGAACAATATATCGGTCGGATAAAACCGTACTAAGTATCAATTGAGTTTTGGGATGAAGTCTGAAGCAAGCATTTCTTGCTTTGAACTTATATTTTTGGATTTTAGGTTACGGAAGGATCCATTCTAGTAGAGGGTAAACAGATGGACAAACAATGGTAGTTTGGTACCACATATATATGTATATATTTTCATGAAATTATGGAAAAGAATAAGGCATATATACAACATTTGTCAGAATTATTTTTCTTAATTGATGACATTTTTTTTACTTATCATCGGCAGTCTAATCATTGCTTTAACAATCACAATTTTGTGTAGAAAGCAAACATCAAACAACCTCAATTTGGTTGAAAATAAACATCAAACGTTAATCTCCATTTGATGTAGAAAAGTTCCAATCGCAAATAAATACATAAAGGTAGAATCAAATCATGCAGTCACATTAACAGATTTTCTGGGACACCTCGAAGTAACATATTGATTATTGATAGACATGCATATGGAAACGAAACAACATCAATAATCAAAATTTCATTAATCAGGCATCAAGTTGAGGTCTCTGTCGGGTCATATTGAAAATGATCATTTTCGCACATATATATAATTAAGTTCATGGATGGTATGTAATTTTTTATACTTATAAAGAATCCCGATCATGAGCAGGGGAAACTATATAAGCAAATTCCTGGCCCCACTCATATAATAATTATATATTATATATACATACATATGTTAATACACGAGACTGAAAGTGAATATATAGGTGCATTAATTAATTAGAAGGGGAAAAAAAAGAGTAAAACAGTTCTAGAGGCACCAAAAGACAATTAAAATAGTTATCGATTCGCTGCTCGCGGTCTTCGAAACATTGATTAATGTACATCCTCTTTGAAAGTACTTGACATAAAACAATCTAATATATCATATTCCGTAAACTTGCCTTCAAGAAAATGATAAATGCTATAACTATTAGCTTAGAAAGCTTCGTGGGGTTTTGCTAACATGACTCCTTGTCACCGTGATACGTTTAATATTTTCAGTTTAAGTGTTTAGTATTTTTAGTAATCCTGATTATAACAAGTATTTTTTGCTTTTGCTCTCAATTTAAGTGTTTAATATTACGATTGAAATGTTTAGTATTTTGTATAATTTATCACAAATAGCGAAAGTACTAAACAACTTAATTAAAATACTTAACATTTGAATTAAAGTGCTAAACATGTCACGGTGACACGAAATCATATTATAATTTTTCAAGCTTCTTATCTATTTAATTGTAATCGGGGATTCAGTTAATCAAACAAAGAAATGAATTTAGAAAATCATCTGAACATAATATAAATGTATTATCAAAATAATTATCCTTCTACATAATATTTCCAATTGAATTACCGTCCTTAAGACATTGAGAAATAGATTTCGTCGCATTCCAAGATGAAATTATTAGAGATAACTTTAGGAAGCAATATAACACAGTAAATATGTATATCACACCAGCCACACAATACAAAGCCAGTATACACATATATGTAACCCATTTATCACAACTGAGAGTGATATATATATATATATATATATTTTTTTTTTTTTTTTTTTTTGCTCAAGAGAGTGATATATTTATTGCATATTGTTATTTATATGTCTGTATATATATATATTGCATTTTCGTGATTTTGAGCAAAAAAAGAAAAAGGACAGGAAAATTCAAAATAAGGGCACTGAACTCAGCGCATGCAGCTAAGGGGGAGTGGAAATTTATGGGCAAAATGCCAAAACCAACTTTTCTTTGTTAATGCACACCGAATTACCACATATCGATCATGAGATAGATCGATTGCTTATAATTAATAGGCATGAGATGCCCACAAGAACCCTAGCAAACAACATTTAATTGATCAATCACTTTTTGAGGTTCTTGCAATTTATTGTGTGTGAGGGGGTCAGGCTACTAATCATCATCAATCATAATTATTGGATGTTTTCTTCTTTCGAATAGTCAAAATGATGAGTGTTTTCTCCCCATGTCCTTGACACAATGTGGCTTAGTGGGAATACACATGATGGAGGGAGCCCCCATATATGTGGGGATGATGGTGGTAGAAAAGAAAATACAAAATTATACCATTTAATGAATAGTCATCATCAAAACCCTTTATTTGGAATATTCATAATTAATAATGTCCTACTAGTATTGTTGAGAGTAAGAATCACACATGAAAAAATTAAGAGTAATTCAATGAATTTATCTGAGACTTGGGTACCAATACTTATCAGCTTGAACTTTAAACGGAAATAGGCCCAAGCCGTATATGTCCAATGAAAATTTAATATGGTATCAGAACTCATATTACGCATATGTGCGCCTAAGCGCATATGTGGCTTGTGTAAGTCTCTCATTGTCTAAGCACGAAAGAAGAAGAAAAAAGAATAAAGAGAGTCCGAGAGAGAAGGCAGACGAAAGAATTGAATTTTTTTAAATGGAGATTTATAAGTTTAATATAATTAAATAAAAATTCTGATAGCTCAAAAATGAATAAGAGTAGTCCCATCACGAGAATTAAATTAATAATTTTTTTATTGATAGATAAGAACATGTACTATTACGTTATACTACTTTTCTCAAAAAATTGGGCTTCTGCAAGGCCATGTAGTGCCTGCCTATGCTATCATCTTCGCTCATGAATTATGTCCGTGCACATATATGTGCTGGAGGCCCCCACGTCCCATATGTGAGAATGGTCGTCTGACCGACCAGGAAGAAATTGTAGTCATCAGCTGCAATTATTAGATAAGCATCTGCCAGTTTCGAGCGTACGGTTTGCTAGACACCAAGAGCGTGGCATGACTCTCGAACTGTCAATATTTACATTTTTGAAAAGGCTATCGTCGTTAAAGTCCATGCAAAGTTTACTCGCATAAACTAAAGGCTTGAAGTTATTTGGGGTATTGTACCTGACATTCTCGAAACTTTAGAAGTGTAAACGACCATTACTCAAATTTTCAAAGAAGAATTACATTACTGGTTATCGAAATTAACTCTAGATAACATATATTGCATTATAATGAGGAAATCCGGTTTCGCCACTATTATCCTTCAATGTGGTAGTACCTTTGAAACTTGAACTGCTACATTCTGTTTACTAACATATATAATTATATTAGTTCTTTTCTTTCAATTTATTCCTTGGAAAATCCCTTATATTTCAATATTTAAATAAGACTAAGCAAAATGTTCACATTCCAGAAAAGTAAATTTCTTAGTACAGAAATTAGACTTCTTTTCATTGTAGAGACTCTTTCATTTCCAGAGATATTTATAAATTTAAACTATATATTAATTATTTTTATTCACTTAGAATAATTCTAACTATGTATAGATATCAGCTTGATCTATAGATGATTTCTAACTGAGGCCAACTGCATTAGCTCGACGTGCTCCCTTTGGATATGCTCGTTTGGGACTAAATTATGGATATAACTACTAATTGATCTCTATTAATGCATCGAGATTTAATTGCCTCAAAGCAACTGCCTATGGACGTTTCATATAAACCATGAATATTGATTACTCATCTTTTTCACATGAAATTAACGAGTGAGGGGACTAACATGAAGCGCTCTTTTTTTTTTGGTTACTCTCAGACATACTGAACTTCGCGTGGTGTGTGTACGCATACACATAACATAGACTCTGATATTATATTGAATTTCCATTAGATTTATATGAATTTAGGGTCATTTTCACTTAAAAACTCAAGCTGATAAATATTAACACTCCAGTTTCATATAAATCAATGAATATTGATTCATTTTTTTGACGCGGAATTAATATCCTCAACTGATGTCAGTTGAACAATATGGCCACATGTCATATCCGAGCTTAGTTTCAGGTCACCATGTTTGTGCACTGCAATTACATCCTTTTGCTTTATATGTCTTGCATTCTGATTAGTATTCCAACTAACGAGTGACGAGAAATGTTGCAAACTGTAGTATATAGCAGTCTCAAAATCTCTCCCACACAAGGCTCGAACAAATTAATTCGACAAAACAAGTCTTAGTTTCCTAGTATCGCAAAGATTAGAAGGGGAAAAAAGGAAAAATAATGAAGTCTCTACCTCTTGGATTTTATAATTATTTGGCTAATCAAGTATCTACCTAAAGAGCTTCAATAAATTTTACATTTAATTAACATCACTTCCTTTGGAAGATCTATCCAATGCACGGATATTAGAGCCTACTTGCTTAGCTTCTAAGGACAATAAATGAGATTATTATATAATTATTTGCATGGCTCTATATAATGTGGGAAGCTGCCGCCCTATCTAAAACTAATGATACTTAGATCATTGTAGCAATATGTGTGAAGACATAATAGGAGGTGACTTTATTACTTTAGATCGCTATACACAATTAAGAACATAAACCGGTAACTAAATTCAATTTGAATACGAAAAGAACTCTAAGTTCGCGGTTTATTTGACTGATTTGCATATTCGTTCTTTAATAAAGTGGAAGTCTGAATAAAGGGGACACTCGATGAGATTTTATATCGACCGATCGCATCAAGTTAAGATTTCATATTGTGTAGTTTATTGATGAGGGCAAGTTTAATTAGAGAGATTATGTAGGTAATTAATTTTTGTTATCCCAATAAAGCTTTAAGTAGGAGTGGAGTCCAAGTCCAAAGGGAAGGTGTGGGGGGGACAAAAGGGAACCCTAACAAGACCATAAGATTGTAAATGGAGACAACGTGTTTTGTGGGGAGGAAAGTGCTTCGGGCTAAGGGCTAATTTTAACTAAGCCCTATGAGGGAATTTGGTTTATTTTTATTCTTCATTTCTTAGGTATATGTGAAGGGGTTTGAAAAACTAATTGCAATTTAATCTAGGATATGTAATTGCCAGCTAATTGATCTTCGATTTCCACCCACTCCGTCCTTTCACTCAGCTCATAGTTTTTTACAACTCAGTTGTTTTCCACATTTTATAACTTTTATTATGTATGTAAATGTAATATAATATATATATATATATATAATTCATATTTTCCTAAGCATAAGATCCGTATATATTGATATCAAACTTTAAAAGGGAGAAAATAAAAGCAAATAACTTTAATTAACTTGGATTGATTCAGGTGATTCGTCACCTATTTTTTTTAGTGAGATCTCATTTCACGTCTTATAAATGAAAAATAAATTACAATTAAAAAAGATTTACTCTTAATGAGTTGATCCAACTCGAATTTAAATTAACCGGGATTCATTAAACCTTCGAATTTCAAGTGGTGAAAGAAAAATGATCTTGGGAATTAATTAGCTCATGCATGCAGGATTCGGCTCTCGGGCCAAAGAAATTTGATCAATTAGGGTAATGTTAGAACATTTTTGGACCCCTGTATGGTTAGTGTACTATGATCATCCACCAAAAAATAATGTGTACTATGATAATATGTTTTGGCAAAAGATACTACTGCTAATATATAGTCAATTAAACGAGTAAAAATCACGCGTTTGCAAATTCTAAACTAATTCCATGTTCGTATTTCAGATTAATTAGTTTTCGGTGTTGAACACTAGTATTAGAGTTTCAGAATCCGAAAATCAATAACTGCACAAAAAAGCCGGAAAATATAACAAGATGTGCCTTTTTTTTTTTTGGGTAGTAATAAGATGCGGCTTTAAATAGGCCTAATTAGCACCACATGGCCTGTTTCTTCCCCTAAGCAGACCATGCTTCTTATGCACAAGAGATATGTGTATTGCATCCACAGTATATGAAATATACATCTAATACTTGAAATATCTAATAAACTCAATAATAAATGGAAAATACTCGTATCTACCAAAAAAAAAAGAAAAGGAAAATACTCGTACTACTATTTCTTCATTTGCGTCATATATTCTCTTTTATTATTTACGTAATCTTCGTGCATTCTGGTTTCGATTCCATATCCATCCCATAACGCTGCTGTCATACAGCTAGTAGTTCGTCCATCCGTGACAAAGAAAGCAAATATGTCAATTTATTTCGAGATAGAGAAGCTAAAAAGAGGGTGACCTTATCTCTTATCAGCATCGTAGTTGCTTACCAAAATGACTAACAAACAAATTAATTAGTGTCATCCTCTTTTTACTTATTTCCTTAATTATTATAAGCTGTATTGATCAATATGCCATAAGCTGCGTTGCGGGATCCACTTAAGACAGCATTGACAGTTCCCTCTACGGGGCGGGGAAAAATCAATCCATGACAGGTTGGACTTCACCTTCTCCACCCGATTTCCATCGAGGGTAGAAACCCCAATCGAGGAGAAGCTTGGTTCGGTTAAAAGATGATCGGGCTGCTGGAATTGGATTTGATTCAACTGAGGTTGGATCTGTAAGATCTGAGCAGGGGTGAGGTTGTTCAACCCGATCGAATTTGACCCCAAGCGTTCGAAATGGGAGAAGAGATGGGGCTGCCAGGGGATCATCGGGGAGTAAGAAGAGCAAGAAGGGTAGTTCTGGTAAACCGAAGAAGGGTAAGCATAGGGAGAAGATGAAGAAGGTAGAAACTGAGAAGGTGAAAAAAAGATAGTGAAATATTAACCCGAGATAAATTTGAAACCCAAACTTAAAGGTTAGAATGTGTCTCGTGATTTATAAAGTATATGAATAAAACTTAAAAAAAAGCCAGTAAACGTTAGGATTCGCGATGTAATTATCCTAAAAATTAATTTTGCAGGGGGTGGGGGAGGACTATATAGTTATGGACATGATATGGTAAAAAGGACACTACAGATCGCTATCTTTGAAATGGAAGGATCGCCTGGTCATTTTCACTTCCTGCAATTGCCAACCTTTCCACTGCGCCCCTTGAGGACCACTCTCTCTTACATATCCACATATATACATCAATACTTTATGACTTCATGTTAAATTTGGAACGATCTTAATCTCCGAAAATGCGTCTTAATGAGCAAGAGATTCCGTTCCCGCACTACTGACAAAGCTAGCTAGAAAGACATTTTTGAGCGGATCATGATCAACCGTATCCCGGCCCGAGGATATGGTTGAACTTCTCCGGTGAACACGGTCCGACATTAGCAGCAGGTTCGACCCGAATGATGGCCGGCCATGTAAATTTGTGGATCTTTGCAGGTTAATGGTGTAATTCTCCACTTAGATAATAATGCAAAGATGTAAAAGGGCGATACCGAGACAGAGGGAGGGGAGTGTGGATTGATTGGGCTTTTCTCCTGTAAACCCCACTTCTCCTATCTCCTCTCTCAGGTCTCTCTCCCTGCCAGTCAACCTTATTTGACTACTACTTTTTTCGTTTTTTATTTTCATTTTTTTTAAATTATTTTTTGTATAATTACAGAATATAAATGATTTTTCCAGCAAAATTATTACCGTTTAATCATGGTTCTTTCTTTCCTCTTCTTTTTGCCCTTTTTCTCGTCTCTCAGTGGACCGTTGTTCTCTACTATGGATTCCTTGCATTGGCGCGAATCTACCGTTGAACTGATAGCCAATCTCGTGCATAGTATATTCGTATAAATAAACCATTCTCAATCCATTTCTAAATGTCAGATCATATAAAATTTCAAATTTTCACACATAATTAAATTTATGTGCTTGAAAATATTATATTTCTTATCTACTTTTTCATTTCACGAAAAGGAATTGAAAATCCACAGATCAAAAAGAGGTTGCTCTTTTATTTTTCCTTTTTTTACCCCCATATACCGCCTGATTGGAGTTTTAATTGGATTTATGGAAAGGTACTAAACCTATTATATAGTGACACAAATACATAACAAATCATGAAAAGATACATCCACTTTGCATGTCTTTCCCTTGGTGGGCCCCAACAAGAAAAGTAATGGAAAATGTGGGCCGTCGATTCTGATCATGATCAGCATTGTCTTTGTCTTTTTCCATTGTGTACCTGCACCGAAACACCTTACAAAGGAGCTTTCTTACTATTTCAGAAGAAGAATTACATATATGCCAGGTAATGTTCCTGTGAAGGAACATCTGTTACGCTGCTTCTTTGACCGTCAAGCATGGAAAGTTGGGAAACAAATCACCACCGTTAATCACAATCAAAGCCTTGACGATTGTGGAGATTAACTGGAAATCATCAAGTTTCAAAGTGAAAGTACCCGTTGGACGGGTGAGATTGATGTGGTGGAACCACACACTCGAGCATCCGAGGTAATTTGCCCCCTCTCCTATGGATGATTGAGATAAATGTGACGACTCATTGACGGTTTCAAATGGACAGAGAGACGTTTTGAATGATTGAAACGAGCTTTTGACTCGAAAGAATAAGAGTAGAACGGATCCTCTAAGGTAAGAGCTTACTTAAGAGTAAGGTTTAGAACCCTCAAGATTGATGTGCTTATCAGACTGCGCTACACCTCATCTCACTCCTCAGAGCATACAGACCCACCCGATCGATGAAGACTTGGGCACAGGGTCGACGGTTGTACACGAAATATCTATAATGTTCTTGGATTCACTACGATAGGAGCAGTTGCACGAGGAAGAGTACTGTTTATCTTCGTCATTTTTAGTTTGATGGGTGTAATAAAAAAGATCATTTGCCCTCATGTTCATCCTGCAATAGCAATCTGTCATCGCGAACACTAAGTCTTTCATCCAGAATCTAAAGAAATCTCATTCGAAGAAGAAGAAGAAGAAGCAAACGAGGAAGAGGAGCAGAGCTGATCGGAGGCATCAGAAGAAGGACGCCCAAGTAGAGCCCTCATCGACTTGATGGCGGTAGCATGAGGGGTCGGGACAGTGTGAGAAGCCGTCGCAGCAGCTGCTCTTCTTCTTTTGAGACTCAACTTACAAGAGAACGACGTCGTTTAGGGCAAGCAAGCAATGAGGAAGACAACGACACCGTTTTTGGCAATTTAAGGGGTGGTTAACGGAGTTAGGTCCAGCTTAGCCACCACGTGAGAGTTCTGTCACGGCTGACACGCGCAAGAAGACGGCATAACTAAAACATCTGACGGAATGGTGATTGAGAGACTAAAACTTTGGTAAAAATTTTTGAGGGACCAAATTCTTGACACTGGTATTTTTCGAAGACCAAAACCATACATGACTCTACAATAAACATCTTTACATGACGCTAAACGAAAATTAGGTACGAATATATTAATCATCTCATCCCGAATTAAATATATTTCAGAGCCTCCTACTATAGGAAGAAAGGGTTATTAGCGAGGAATAGTTAAATGGAATTATTCGGTCCGGTTCACATGTTTTGCTTAAAAAGACTCGTAGACATCAGCCTCATCAGCAGCAATGCATATATCAATCAATTCGCATTGAACGTAGTCAAATAAGGCTAACAAAGCACATTTCACGGGGCCTAAATATAAAAGATTGTGATAAGATTGAAGAACAATGATGAGATTGAATATATATATATATATATATATATATATAAAATTTTGATATATACAAAAACCTCATCAAATGGTGATAAATGTGCTCCCGATTAATTCAGTCGAATTGAATCCATTTATTGAAAAGTAAAATTCTTATAGTGTAAATACTCGAATTTAATATTTTATTCAAGAAAAATAAATGTCGAACTGTATGTACTTGCTCACAACGATCAAATGTTTTTTACTTGTGTCAAGAAGTATTCCCGTACTTCTAGGATTTGATTTTATGTACGTAAAAATGTAAATTGTGGCCCATTTAAGTTTGTAAGAAAAATTCGGATTAATGTTTACCTCATTCACCATATGGAGCTTTGGAAACTTGTCCATCGTATCTTTTTAAAAATTCGGTTGTAAGTAATTTTCATATGTACCGGATAAATCTCTATCAATAATTTTTAAAACAATTTGTGAGAAGAGATTAATGGTTATAATGCAAAAATTCCAATATATTTTATTTCTGAATTTTTTTTTATGACGCCTCAAAATTAAAACGCCCCTTTATTTTTTTTCCTATTTTTCTGTAAGCTTCTGATCATAAAATTATCCTCAGCTGCACTAAGAAAAAAAGGGATGAAAAAAGAAAAAGAATGGAAAAAGCAAATAATATAGGCAGAAAATGACAATATAATGTCACCCTCTCTCCTCTCCCGGACACACCTCACTCACTCTCTCTCTACTCTGCTCACCATCCCAAACAGCTCCCTCTCCCTCCCTCTCTCTCTCTCTCTCTCTCTCTCTCTCTCTCCCCCTTCTGTTTCTCTCTCTAAACCTCCGTTGATTTGCAGAGGTCTTCACGAAGGGAGAAGAAGAAGGAAAGAAGGAGACTGAGCCCTTTACTGGAAGCTCACCCGCTATTCCATATCAGGGAACAAGGGCGAAAATGCGCCTTCTACTCCTCCTCTTCCTCCTCCTCCACCTCCACATCCACCTCTCCTCCGCCGCCGCCGCCGGCCACATCCCGGAGCTCCGAGGGCTCCTCTCCATCAAGTCCTCCCTCGTCTTGGACCCCGTCTCGGAGCAGCCTCCCCTCGCTGGGTGGAACTCCTCCGTCTCCCACTGCCTCTGGTCCGGCGTCACTTGCAGCCCCCGCACCGGCCACGTGACCGCCCTCGACCTCTCCGGCCTCAACATCTCCTGCCCCATCCCGCCCCAGATCTCCTCCCTCTCCGCCCTCCGCTACCTCAACCTCTCCAACAACCTCTTCAACGAGTCCTTCCCCGCTCAGCTCGCCGTCCTCAAGATCCTCCAGGTCCTCGACCTCTACAACAACAACATGTCGGGACCACTCCCCCTCGTCGTGACCCAAATGCCGGCCTTGCGCCACCTCCACCTCGGTGGGAACTTCTT
Source organism: Punica granatum (assembly GCF_007655135.1). Taxonomy (NCBI): domain Eukaryota; kingdom Viridiplantae; phylum Streptophyta; class Magnoliopsida; order Myrtales; family Lythraceae; genus Punica; species Punica granatum. The sequence goes on from NC_045129.1 coordinate 8,923,423, forward strand.
CAACGGCGGTATCCCGCCGGAGTACGGCCAGTGGAAGTTCCTGGAGTACCTCGCCGTTTCGGGGAACGAGCTCAGCGGGGCCATTCCCCCCGAGATCGGGAACTTGACAAAACTGAAGGAGCTCTATGTCGGGTAACACTCTCAAACAGAACTCATTGCTTCGTTAGAATGTTGTCTTGATTTGGGTTTTCGATTTTGCTCAAGACATTCATGATAGTGTGAATAAAGGGGTATTATTTATTTATTTATTTTTCTGGCTTTCAACATGGATTCAAGAGTCTCCATAGCATGCATTCTATGTCGGTAGAAGTCCCGCCGGGCTTAAGATTTTGTATGATATATCCCTTATTTAATGCGAAGAGAGAAGGGGGTTTTCTGCTAAGTTGCATAAATGTTAATGTGGTACCGAGATTTTTCATGTTCTGTTTTGTGGAACAGTTACTACAACAGCTACGAAGGTGGCCTGCCGCTGCAGATTGGGAACTTGTCGGAGCTGGTTCGACTCGACGCAGCCAGCTGCGGGCTCTCAGGCGAGATTCCCGTTGAGATCGGGAAGCTTCAGAAGCTGGACACTCTGTTCCTCCAAGTGAATTCCCTCTCGGGTCCACTGACCCGTGAACTCGGCCAACTGAGCAGCCTCAAATCGATGGACCTCTCCAACAACATGCTCTCTGGGGAGATACCAGAATCGTTCTCGCAGCTAAAGAACCTGACTTTACTCAACTTGTTCCGCAACAAGCTTCATGGGTCGATCCCCGACTTCATGGGAGACCTTCCCCAGCTTGAGGTCTTGCAGTTGTGGGAGAATAACTTCACGGGTAGCATCCCCGTTGGGTTGGGAAAGAATGGGAAGCTTCAGCTCCTCGACCTGTCTTCGAACAAATTGACGGGCACTCTGCCTCCTGATTTGTGCAATGGGAACAATCTCCAAACACTCATCACTCTAGGGAACTTCTTGTTCGGACCAATCCCAGAGTCCTTGGGGAGGTGCCAGTCCCTAAGCAGGATCCGAATGGGTGAGAACTTCCTAAATGGGTCGATCCCGCAAGGGCTTTTCGGCCTTCCGAAGCTGACCCAAGTTGAGCTGCAAGATAATATGCTTGCTGGGGAGTTCCCAGTGACTGACTTGGTTGCAGTTAATCTTGGTCAGATTAGTCTCTCGAACAATCAGCTGAGTGGGTCTCTGCCTCCTAGTATCGGCAACTTCTCTGGAGTTCAGAAGCTTCTCCTTGATGGTAACAGGTTCTCGGGCCAAATCCCGCCTCAGATTGGGAAACTGCAGCAGCTCTCAAAGATGGATTTTAGCCACAACAAGTTCTCTGGCCAGATTGCTCCTGAGATAAGCCAGTGCAAACTCTTGACTTTTGTTGATCTGAGCCGAAACAATCTCTCAGGGGAGATTCCAAATGAGATTACCAGCATGAGGATCTTGAACTATCTAAATCTTTCAAAAAACCATCTCGTTGGGAGCATTCCTGCATCAATATCAAGCATGCAAAGCTTAACATCTGTGGACTTCTCGTACAACAACCTCTCGGGATTGGTCCCAGGCACGGGACAGTTTAGCTACTTCAACTATACCTCATTCCTGGGCAACCCAGCCCTCTGCGGACCATACCTTGGTCCCTGCAAGGATGGGGTTGCCAATGGCACCCGCCAGCCACATGTGAAGGGCCCCCTCTCCGCCTCTCTGAAACTGCTGCTTGTGATCGGGCTCCTCATCTGCTCGATAGCCTTTGCTGTAGCAGCCATTATCAAGGCTCGGTCCCTCAAGAAAGCCAGTGAGTCCAGAGCCTGGAAGCTCACAGCCTTCCAGCGGCTTGACTTCACCTGCGATGATGTCCTTGATTGCCTGAAAGAGGATAACATCATCGGAAAAGGTGGGGCAGGGATTGTCTACAAAGGCGGCATGCCCAACTGCGATCAGGTAGCAGTAAAAAGATTGCCTGCGATGAGCCGAGGATCTTCCCACGATCATGGGTTCAATGCAGAGATTCAAACTCTAGGGAGGATCAGGCACCGACACATCGTGAGGCTACTGGGCTTCTGCTCAAACCACGAGACAAACCTCCTCGTGTACGAGTACATGCCCAATGGGAGCTTAGGAGAAGTTCTCCATGGCAAGAAAGGTGGGCACCTCCTCTGGGAGACAAGGTACAAGATTGCCGTGGAGGCTGCTAAGGGGCTCTGCTACCTCCACCATGACTGCTCACCTCTGATCGTCCACAGAGACGTGAAGTCGAACAACATCCTCCTGGACTCCAACTTTGAGGCCCACGTGGCCGATTTTGGCCTTGCTAAGTTCCTCCAAGACTCGGGCACTTCCGAGTGCATGTCTGCCATTGCCGGTTCTTATGGTTACATCGCACCAGGTTCGGTAACTGATTCTTTTGAAGCCATTACTTTCCTGCAAGTCGTTATATCCTGTTCCCGTCTGTTACTGTCCGTTTCCTTTTGTGTTTTGTCTTGTAACATATGGCTGTTGCACCATCCCACCAACTTAACCTTTTCGGAAAAGTCTGTTTACTTAGTTGATGCCAATCTTGAATACTGGTCACTGGGTTGTGATGATTAATTTTTGTTTAGGTACATATTTTTCCTAGCAGGAGTGACTACGTCCAAGTTTGAATCTTGCATTGATGTCTCAAGTGAATATCTTGCTTTTTTAGGTTTGTGTTTGACTAGTTGTACGATAATAATGTCTTGTTCTTCGACTTCAATGTCTCGGTCAGTGTTTCTCCTGTTTTCGGAGCTTGGAAGCATATCATTGAATTTTTCATAATCTTTTTGCCATAATTACAGCCAAGTACTTGTTCATGGCAGGGCCATGGGACTGTTGTGTTGTTTGAATTCTTGAACACGTTCGGGTCTAAAAATTGTTTATCATCTCGAATTGCAGAGTATGCATACACCCTAAAGGTGGACGAGAAGAGCGATGTGTACAGCTTCGGGGTGGTACTGCTCGAGCTCGTGAGCGGCAGGAAGCCCGTCGGGGAGTTCGGGGACGGAGTCGACATAGTCCAGTGGGTCCGCAAGATGACCGACTCGAGGAAGGAAGAGGTCGAGAAAGTCCTCGACCCGAGGCTCCCGTCGGTCCCGCTCCACGAGGCCATGCATGTGTTTTACGTCGCCATGCTGTGCGTGGAGGAGCAAGCCGTGGAGCGGCCCACGATGAGGGAGGTTGTGCAGATCCTCACTGAGCGGCCCAAACCGCCCGCCACCGGGAAAACCGGGGATTCCGACTCTCTGCAGGGCTCAGCCACGCAGTCCCCATCGAAGGATCACCAGCAGGCGCCCCCACAGTCCCCGCCGCGCGATCTCCTTAGCATTTAAACTTGTTTTTGGCTTTCTACTTGAAGGGTGTCTCAAGTTTAAGGATCTCGGTTAATTTCAGGGGGAGGGGGGGGTTTAGGTTTGTGTTTGATCTATCTGGTGCTTTTTTTTTTTTTAAAATTAAAATTTCTTCCGGAGATGATGGGTTTGGTCTTTAGCTAACTTTGAGACAGTGGGCGGGGGAGAAGTGATGTTAAGCTTTTAAGTTAATGGAAGGTAAGGGTGTTTGATGAAGGGATATCTGTGTACAGTAGGGGATTGGTGGGGTATTTTTATTTCTTTCAGTGATAAATCTTGTCTTCCTCCATGATTGTGTACTCTGCCCCTTTCCTCTTCTTCTTCTTCCGCTTGTTTTCCTCGGTTTTGCTCTCTCTCTCTCTCTCTCTCTCTCTCTGAGATCTGTTCTAATGGCAGAGCAGAGGTCTCTGCTCTGTTCACTCAGTGATGAACAGCCCACTCAGAGACAGAGAGAGAGTGAGTGGAGGGAGTGCTTCTTTTAATGTGGGTAAGACTGTTACGGTGCTTTTACTTTCAATTAAATTAATTTTAATTTTGATGGTGAAGAAAGATAAATGGATGTATAGCATGATCAATTAAAGTTAAAGTTAAAATTTTTATGATTTTAACTGCGAAATCAAACGGTGTATTAAAGACGAAAAGGGATCAAAAAGAGAGAGGAAAGTGTTCTTTCTTTTTCTTCTGAATTTTTTTGTTTTATTTTGGGGGGCTGATCTGAAAGGGTGTGAAGATTTGGGACCAACACAATTTCAAACTAATAAATAAGAGCAGTAGGTTGTGCTGAGGTCTGGTTTGCCTTTAAGTGGACCCAGTGAGCCATTGAAAGCGTCACTTCCCTCTCAAATGGGGCAACAAATTGACAAGAGCATCTGCCCTTGCCGTGACGACCGGATCCTCGATTTAATTCTCATTTTCATTCGGAATGTGCCCACATTGAGAGACCTATCAAAGCATTTAAGAACCAATGACGAGCGCTTAAAGTCTATCTCGAAAAGCTGCAGATTATTGACAATATGGTTCTAATTGATGTGTGGAGCTACACGAGTTGGTATTTCAGATATGATCCCTCTCTCGGGGGCTTTCCGAAAGAATATTAAACAATTTTACGCTATTTATTGTGAATAATATGGTACTTATATTGAGACCTTTTATTTTCCGATGCAATCACGACACTCTTTGCCGTCGGGCGTGGGACATGGTAGAGCCAACCTACTTATTTCATGGGAATTTGTTAGGTAGATTTGGTTTTGTCATCTAGTGGTAAGAGACTCTTTGGTTTTTCCCTTTTTCTTTTTCCTAAAACAAAAATTTCCCGCCCCCATTTATTATTCAACCAAAAAATTCGAAACCCTCAGAATATTTGATCAATGATCTTTAAGCATGCCATTCTTACAACTATGAGACTATATATTCTTTCTTTCTTCATGAAACTATATATATATATATATATATGAGAAGTGTGATGCTTTTGTTTTGTAAAGGAATGCCACGAGCAACAAATCAGGGGACAAACACAAATTTATCAAGGAATTCTGTCTCGGATTAAATAATTCTGTTTCGGATTAAATAATTACTTGTGTCGAAGGACAAATGATGTTTTCCTTCTAATGAAAGTGACGAGGCCATCACGTCGGATATGGCTAAGGTAGTCCCATTCGTCATGTGCCGCTTCATTTAAGTTTTTCTATATATGTCTACACGAATTATCAATCCCTAACTGACGTCAAGCTCAAACATAATCTAGCCAGTATGATCTCGGTGTTTGGTCATACATGTCATGAGCTAAACTCGCTTTATATGCTTAATACTATCAATCATTCAACAATAAGGAACTAATGTTAGTTGATACCTCATGTAAAAAACTCAGCTAACTCATTCTGATTTAGTGGACCACTTGAAACAGAATACTACAATGGGTTTCTATAATTGTCGGATCAATTTGGAAATCCCAAGAGTAAGTACGACGCGTATATATCGACTATTGTAGTTCTAGAGAGCCATCAAGGGCATCTAGGGGTCATGCGATGCTTGCGCACATGATCGGTGATGGGTGGGAAAGAACTAGCTGGGAAGAAGAGATAATTTCATTGCTTTTAGGAGCAAATGGGAGCTTGGTTTGGTGAGCTTGTATTTATCTAATTCTCTTTTTAAAATAAAAATAAAAATAAAAATTGTTATTTTCTCATTGGTTGGGTGGGGGCGATTCATGACAAGAAATTTAAGACGTCACCATTTGTTGGGGTTTGTTGTATCTGGTGTTTTTTGTGTTGTATGGATATTAGATAACAATTTGTGTGAATATGACTAGTCAAATTCCACGAACGTACGTATGACTCACTGCAATATGGAGGATGGTCCTTTAATTTCTCGAAATAACCTTGGCCTATATTATGCTCATATATTTTTACCCATATATTAGACGGGTAATTTTCATAGAAAAATTATATTCAAATTTTCACTTTTTTCGGTGAAATTCAATTTGTCACTTTGAAAGTAAGATCACAATACTTGGTATTAATGAACATCATTGCAGTTTCTCGATTTTAAGGAAAGTAGTTTTTATAAACTAAGAATAATTGTAATCTTATTCACTTTAACAGTTGCCATAAATTTAATAATTGTATCAAAGATGGTGTAGAGCGGTGGTGCACGCTTTCACCTAGTAAGTAAGATGATTCAAGTTCGACACTCGTTAAGGGACTACCCGTGCCTCTTTCTTAGCTATTAGACTATCTATTTCATTGTATTGGACTATGCCATGAGTCTCTTTTGTAACCGAAAATTTAATAATTGTTTCAAATTTAAATACTAGTCTATTTTATCTTGATTAATTAGATATTAATGTTTTTATTTGTAACTTTTAACTTAATGATAGTTAAGATAAACCCAAAGGCCACTAACTCTCTTTAGAATGATCATGCATTCATATGATTTTAAAATGAAAACTGATTGGACAGACCAAATTCTTAGAAGAATTTCTTCGGAGTGTAATTTAGTACCAAATAGACTAATTATGCGTAGTATGTTTTAATCTCTTTCTCAAGATTCTCAAGCCAAGTTTCACATGATGAAATGGTGTGATCTGATTTCATATAGAATCGATTCATTTTCATTAAATCTAAATTACAACTCTTATGGCTTGTTCGTTCTACGTATAATTCTTTGGATATATTCTCGAGTTTAAATACGTTCTTTCTTAGATCAATTAATTTATATTAACATCATCGTACAACAAACTTAAGAACTTGAATTTTCTTTTGAGTTTTTCCGCAATAACAGATGAGAGCCATGAGACAACATGATCCGTGACATGCATATATTTTGTGCATCACATACATATCTGATCGTTGTTTGAGATTCGACAGCAGAAGAGAGAGATTCAATCAATGATTGGGATAATCAAGCATGCACTAATGTGAATATATATATATATATATATATTAATATTGTGGAAATGTATCAATAGTCTAGTAGCTTCTTATATATATATGTGTGTGTATATATATATAGCCGTTTGATAATAGACAATAACACATGATGTTTTATTATCATTTTATATTTAGAGAAAGTGAGGATTCCCTCAACCTATGTAGTCGTGAGATGAATTCCTTTACCACCAATAGAGAAAGAGAAATGCTAAATTATTTACATTTGATTTTGTGTTTCTTTTGAGGGTTTTTGGTAAAACAAATATGACCACTAGCTAGACTTCTAATTCATAGGATCTCTCTTAGGGAGGCAAGAAATTTCATCATGCCGTTTTTGTACATAAGTGTCATAATAAATGAAAGATGGATTACATGATTAAGATTGATAAGTGAGATAATATTAATGACAACAGCGAAACCTAATCTCCACTTTAGGTGCCTATTCTACTATATATAGCTCTGAAATATTATAGAAGCCTTGAAAACACTATAGTGGCTGAATTTGATAAGGTTTTTATAGTAATTTATTGCTATGAGGATGGAGTAAGTATGATTTATAGCGTATCTCAAGGTGGGAATCCAAAGTAATAAAAATCCTCAATGGCTTTGAAAAAAGAAAGTGTAGTGCACTGCACTCGTTATTGTCTAGTAACTAAAATAGATTTTAAAGTTCGATTTTTTGTAATGGAACTATCAATATCCCTTTATTGGATCAATTTTCCGTTTTCTTATACTAAACTCGTAGTTTTCCTTATAATTCAAAAAAAGAAGAAGAAGCTCCATGTCTTTTTCTATAGCCATAAATAAAAGAGTTGGGCTTCTCTTAACAACTTAATTTATTTAGTGATGGCCGCTATTTACATATTTCCAATGACCAAGACAAGCTAAATATAGGGATTCATATAATTCCATTGACGATAATCGAATTCAAAACCTCTTAATTCTAAAAAAACGTTAGTGCAATTACATTCATTTTCTTTGTTCACTCTGTATTTATGCGTGGAAATTGTGCCTTTTCTTTCTTCACTCTGTATTTAAGTGTGAAATTGTTCCTTTTCTTTGTTCACTCTGTATTTATGTGTGGAAATTGTGCATAGGGAAACAATAAGAATCTTTGCTCATTGCATGCCGACACACAAATTATTGTGATGGGATTCAATTGAAGATTCGTTGCTGTATTGTTCATAGAAGTAAGCAAAAGTTGAAAATTGAAAGTGAAAAGGGGAAATTAATTGAAATGTTGCCAAAGTGACAAACAACTTTTTCCATAGAAACGGAAAAAACACAGTGAAACCCCAAAGCGGTCGAGGACTATACGTAAATTATATAAACTGTTTCCCTCTCTTTCCCAATGTTAAAATACAAACTAAATTAAAAACAAGTAATAAATAATGGTGATAAATCAACCTATCTTTTCGTATAAAATCTGTAGGTTTTTCTCTCCACCCACATGCAGTACTATATAGTTTTTGGCTCATATATATATTTATATATAAACAGTTTGCCTTTTAAGCATGTAAAGACATCGAAAAAGCATAAAGGCATTAGCAACGAATATTTAGCAATTCGATGCCTCAGTCATCTCCTCTCATGCCCCCCATTAAGTCCTCTTTCAATAATTCTTTCTGCAAGAAAAATCTTAAAAAATATAATCGATTTTTCATTTAGTTTAGAGTAAATCCGAACTAAATGGTTTGGCCCTCACTGGTATGCCAAGATGAGGAGAAAATAAAAATGAAAATACAAGTTAATATTTGCAGTTATTAGTGTTAGCTTTTCGTTTTATGCATCGCACTTAGTCAAAGATGCTAGCTGGTCGGACATATTGTTGTGCTTTAAATCAAATCATTCTGGAAATCATGTTTAGTATCTTGTTTTGTTGTAGATTAGGTCGGATTCCCATTGACTTGTCAAAATTAAACAGACATCTTTGTCTTAGAGCTAGATAGCTCTCATTTATCCGCAGAAAAATGTCAAAAAAAAAAAAAATTAATCCAAGCCTTTTTTTTTCATTTAAAGACATAATTTTTGGAAATTATACCCGAAAATTCTGATGATCTAGATATGGGAAAAAAAACAATTTCCATTATTTATTCAAAATTAAAAAAAGCAAAGATAGAGAGGGAAAGATTCGTCTAACTCTCTCACGTGCATGTTGGAGATAGCACACATTGGAATTATTAATTAATGAGGGAAATAAATATATATCACAATGGTCCACCATATTAAATTTCAGACGTATCTACAAAAGTATAGTTATAAATAAATAAAAAGGAGGAAGAGAGTGCCATAAAAGCAAATAATGAGAAGTCCACGATTTAGGTATGCGTGGGATACACCACATGCCTCCTTTAATGTTCTTTCTTTCACCCTTTTCTTTGACTTCATTTAATTTTACAGCAATAATTAATGATTAACAATATAATTTTGATTTATTTATATATTTATTTATCTACCACTTTGATACCTGGGACCAGCTAAATAAGTAGACTCGGAATTTAATACATCGTCGAGGAAATGTCCAATTGTTGAGACTTGTCTTGTGGATACTAGTGTGTGTTCTTGAGCAGGAGCACATCTTATTCTCCAATATGTACAGATTTCAAAGATTTTAGGATTAATTCCTCAATTTTAATTCCTTCAATAGACTTGAATTCAATGCCTCCCTCAGTTATTTTCCAAGAGAATTATTGACAAATTGACAAAACTGATTGCACTGAATATAAATAATGATAGGATAGGATATTAATATTACTTCTGACCATATTTATGTTATTGGAAAATTACCTCTGTCTATCAGCCAGAAAGAAAGACAACTATTATTTTCTTTAAAAAAAAATATGTGTTCAAATAATTCGAGTCAAAAGATTATCACAAAACCAAATATATTATTACAGAAATAGAAAGAGGCAAAGAGTCGGTGTTGGGAGAAAACCATTCAATTACCATTATTGACCCGCCTAGGCCTATGAACACTACATTGGCATCCACCTTTTTTTTTTTTTGATAGTTCATTGGCGTCCACCTTTTTTTTTTTTTTATAGTTCATTGGCATCCACCTTCAATTCGTAGAAAAGCATCTTATTCCTGTGTTACGTACACAAGTCAAGTGGTGTAACAGATCAGTAGAAAAATGTTCGATAGCCGCAAAGTCATTGTTTACGCGATTATATGTTGTAATAGATGTTTCATATTGTCGGTTTACATAGCCATGCAAGACAATGGAGGCATTAGTTGTTCAGTTCTGCACCTTCTACCTAAACTTGGGCCATTGCCATGTTCAGGCCCATGGCTAATGGCTAATGTCATAGTTTATTGAGCGAAGAGCGAAGTTGAACTGCAGATGTCTCACCGATGCAAGTTGGAAGAACAAGCAATTCTAAGCGAAGCACACCTACTGGGATGCAAACAAGATGCAGAATGATCTAGCTAAACACAGAGAAATGAAGTGTCAAGATTTCCTCATTTTGGATATTACTTATATCATGGGTAATGATGCCAATCGGTTGCAATTGTCTTCTTTAAAAGATTGACTCTTAAATGAAGACATACTAAATAATCCGAATACTAACTTCAGAGTTGTGTATTTTACCTCTTCGTGAATCGTTTATATAGCTTTAAGGATGTACTACATGTATATGGTCCATATTCTTTCCTAGAACGGGACAAACATGGTTGCATGAAAACTGTATGCGCCTATACGTAACAAATAAGCTGAACTGGTCCCTCATATATGACAGGTCCCCAATATCAATTTCTATATATTTTCTGAATAATTAATGATTCCAATATATACTATTATATGGGAAAAAGAAAAAAGAAGAAGAATATACAATTCCCCTGTATAATAACATGGGTGTGGGTGCAAAACTGAGGTGATATGTTGGGAAAAGCAAAAAAGGAGGAGAGGCATGACACTGCCTTTGATTGTTCACTGCACCCTTTGAAAATTCAATTCAATTCCAAATGGGAGAGAGGAAAAAAGTGGGTAAAGGGCAAGTGAAAGAGGATGGGGGGAAAAATGAAAAAGAAGAGGAATTAGGGCATAGAAAGAGGACAAACTTACTTTTTGCAACTTTAGGACTTAATGCGTTATTATTCATTTGATAACAACATTAGGATAAAGTTGAACGCATTTTTTAGCATAATCGCAAGGGGAACCACACGTCTTGCCGAAGATAATCGGATGATCGAAAATCGCTGACTGCCCATCCTTTGAGCTGTCTGTGATGTATAGATGTAACTGATACGCACGTATCATTTGCAGGATCAGATAATATATATTATGAGAAAAATAATATGATGTTTAAAAACTAACTGTTGGTGCATTTAGTACGACTTAAATCAACTTTTTCGCGGGATAAATATTGGTGTTGTGACATGCATGATGAAGATGGGCTCCAATATAATGTCCCCTCTAAAGTGACTTTCAACCTAAGTCCACTTATGTTAAAGGCCTACATCCCCATGCACTTTACCTTAGAAGACAATGGAAAGATCCTCCATAATTATGCCATGAATTATTGGGGGGTTTAAGAGATGGATGGATGGATGGACGGACGGACATCCCCCATTGACATATAGGATGGCTACACGTGAAACATACATGCCTAGGATCCCTATTATTGAGTGTCTCTCACGTATAATTAATACGGTTTAATAATTCTCGACTGATTTAGTTTGTAACAATTGTGAGTTTTTACGTGTGATTGGTTTCCTAGTCTCTTTCATGTATCCTGGCTCCATGGACCTGGTAAGGAAGATCGGTCCGGTGTCTTCGGGAAGTGCGGACGAATCTTAAATCGGGAAATGGGGCCGAGTGGGTTGTAAAGGGATTGCTGAGGGTCAAAAGAAGACATACATCCCCAACTGTATAGGGATTAGGTGATATGTCTCGAGAGAACTTGTCCTATGAATCATTCACTCACCAATCCAATCAAACATGCATCACTATTTTGAGCTTCTGCTCGTTAGAAGTCAAAAAATTCCAAAACTTTAGGTACGAAATTCATCCATTCTATTGAGCTACTTACCACTGAAGAAACCAACAATCTCTTTGCATGAAAAGGCGTGTTGGGATTCCTTCTCCAGTACGAAGTTAAAATGAATTCGGCCACTCAATTTAATTGTAAACTTAATCACGAGACGTGATGCAGTTGACAAACTGCGCTTCATGTAGTCTAATTTTACCTGCAATTTAAGGTTCGAAAATCTACTAGAAACAACTTTCGATCATATGCTCAAATATATATTAGTCTCTTTCTATTTGCTGAATACACTTCGTAATCTCAACGAAAAAAAATTGAAATCGGCTTTCTGGGTCAATTGGGCTTGCTTGTTGACGATTACATATGGGCTTCATCTGCTGTCAAATTACATTTAAAGTGAGCCCATAACTTTGATTTATCGATTATCGAATATTTTGGGCGGAAGAAAATTGTAGGATGAGAACTTGTCTTCCACACATTCCATATCTGGTTCTTCAATAATTCCGCATCAAAAGAAACGAAAAAGTCTCAAAACTGTTGTATGAGTTAAATCGCATCGAAGATATGCCGGATCGGGTCCTGCAAGCTGTATTTTGAACGGATTCGAGCTGTCATACATCGAATCGAGGAGTTGGCCTCTTTGGGCTTTGAATGAATTGTTTCGGATGGGCATCGAACCATGTTAAACCGCTCGACAAGGCCAACTCTTTTATCAGAGTATGCATAACCGTTGCAATTGATCAGTCACCTTCAACGCGACTGAGGATTTAGCTATTTAGATCTGACTGGGCTCGACCGATGGCTTATACTATTTCAACGAGACATCTTCCAAACAAAATTACAGTTTAGGTCGAACCTTTATCTAGATACCGGCCGAACGTAGCGGCTCATTTTTCCAATAACGAAGGAAAACAGAAGAAGTCCATCAGGCCATTTAATTATGTGAGAGATGAACATCGGTTCTTAATTTACAAATAAACGCGACCTACTTATTAATCACTACCACATGAATCATAGACCAAACTACACTTCTCTGATGGCATCAACACGAAAAGAGAACTCGCCCCTCCTAGTATGGGAATCGCTTATTTCGGAGGAATTTTGATTTCAGAGGCTACAACAGAGGTATTAAAGAAACTATATCATGAGTATCGCAGCTTCCTTCAGTTCCTGATGAAGGACACACCCTTTTGAATGCTTCCAGCCAGCTCTTTCTTTGCCTTCTCGAGTCCAGCTCTGTATATAACATAACAGAAAAACCATGACATAAAAATTCAATTTGTTATTATCGTCTTCGTTGTGCTAAAGCAAAAGGAGTAAGGTATTATTATGTGCAGGGAAGGGAAACACTCTGACCTCTCATACTCGTTCAGGGGTCCCAGAGGGAAAACCTCCTCGGCTCCATTTCGGCCAAGCCGTACCTTGGTTGCAAAGAATGGAAGTTCTGTAACCTGAAAGTTAATCGTGCAAAAGCCCATGAATCAGTAAATGTCTGTTTCGTTCCGGAAAAATGTTCCGACTTAATTTTCCAATCTCCATCAATTTTCTCAAATCAAAAAAAAAAAAAAAAAAAGAATACCATGAAACGCGAAGTGCAATCCAGCACAGTTAAATCTAACTTCCTCATTTTCTAGAAAAATAAAATTGAAAAATGGAGAACTTATTTTGGTTTCTTAGAACCAAACGAACTACACATAATGTTGACAATTTATCGGTTCATCACTTACCAAAAGACATCTTATGTTTCTCTAATAAGCTAGAAATTTGGACAAAGTCACGGGGGGAAACAAAAAGGGATGAGATAAGATCCATGTGATAGAGATAAGCGACATGCCTGAGAAGAAACAAACGCGCATTCGATGACCCCATCATCTCCGCTAAGCCCACGGAGGCATGCATCGGCAAATTTAACAGCAGCATACGCCTGAATTTATTGGAAGAACTCATGCATTTAGAGCTATCTCAATCAGAGTAGTAAAGAATGATCACAGAAGGAAATACACAGGAAGAGAAAATATGGCAGACCATTGATAGCGTTGCAGAGCCAGCTCCAGCTTTTGCCTGCAACAAACATATAGAATTCTTCAGCATCAAAACAGAATATTCAAGATCGAACAATTTATATGAGTAGAAACTTAGCAGGAAAATAATCAGAAGGAAAGGATTTTACCTCAACAACTTCTGTCCCGCCATTCTGAATGCGTGTTGTCAGGTACTCGGTTTCCTCTGGAGTGAAGGTGCTTGGAGGCTTAACCTACAAAGATGAAGGGTCCTAAAGCTTTATCGGGTTTTCCACGAGAATATCTTTCCAATATTGTATACATACATATATGCCGCACATATTTTACTTATAAGAATGACTCTCAACCTGAGAAAGAAGTGGTAGAATCGTAACTCCAGCATGACCCCCAACAACTGGAACATCGACTTGCCTAGGGTCGATGCCAAGTACCTCTGCCTGCAAGAACAAGATAAATGTCAACTTCTTATGCAAGGAATTATTTCTCTTCAACAGTTCTTTCCATTGCCTCAATATTGGTTTAAGAGATGGACACAAACAAAATTTCTATGCGAAAAGCAGAAACTGAAAGTAATGAAAAATTCAGAAAGCAAACAAATATCGAATGGAGAACATAATTTGGTCCTCTTAAATAGTGTGATAAAATGCTAATTGATTAAGTTTTCACATACCACAAAGGTATTTGCCCTGACAACATCGAGCATGGTAACACCTAGGAGGTGCCTTGGATCATAAGTCCCAGCTTTCTTGAAGACTTCTGCAGCAATGGGGACAGTGGAGTTGACAGGATTGCTGATGAGATTGACAATAGCTCTTGGGCAGCTCTTCACGATTCCCTCACAGAGGGTCCTAACAATTCCAGCATTGATCTTGAAGAGATCATCTCTTGTCATCCCAGGTTTCCGAGGCACACCAGCAGGGATGATCACAAGGTCCATTCCAGTTAGGGCCTCTTCTAGCTGCTGCTGTCCGAGAAACCCGCGCACCTGAATTTCAAAACACCAGTTTAGTTTTGCATTTTCAATTATCATCTCACTCTTACATAAATCTAGTCTAATAATCACCAATTTTTGTGGATCATATTTAATTTTGCTGGACCCAAGTCAATCAACAAAATGGAATTGAGCTCATATTCAGATTTTTCTCTACTGTTCTAACAGGAATATCATCATGAAATTAAGCAGGGCATCTGTCAATTTTAACATAGGGTCTGATCTGATTTAGTTTAAAAGTCCCAAAGGCAACTCACTACTGGACGTATTTTTTCATCCAATCTATTATCAATCAATGAACTCATCTAAGGAACTCTTGTAACCATCAAGTCACCATAGAGCAACTCCACAGGTTCTTGCCATCAAGAAAGTAGTAAAACTTGCAAACTTATGGGATGTCAATGTATGCAAAACATTAAACTAAGTTGCTCTCTTTTCTTTCCTCTGTTTGCTAATAATGGATTAATGTCTTACTCTGCACGTATTTTTGTTAGTTAGTAGTGCTTCCACGCAGTATTTTGATTATAATTGACCAGTTTCAAATGCTATGGTTCAGGTGATATCGTGCCTCTCAACAGTGATCCCACAGAATGTAATGCCTAATTCCAATTTCAAATTTCCAGGTCATTCAGCTGGAGAAAACTCGATCGAAATCAACTACTGTAAAGCACCGACATATGACATCCATGATTCTGCACTTGAAATTTTTTTTTCCAACTTTCAGACCTAAAATAGGGCCAAATATGGAATGAGAACTATAAAACCTTACCACAGCTCCAGTGTCCATGTGGCCGATATCGGCGGTGACACCAGGAGTGTTCACAACATCATAAAGATGAAGAACTGAAACCAGCGGATTCATCTTCATCAACATAGACAATGGCTGCCCGATCCCGCCTGCAGCCCCCAAAATTGCAACCTTAAACCCAGGCCCTGCACCTTTGGCCCTGCAGTTCGCGCGCCTCAAGCTCGAACTCTCCTCCACCTGTTTTCAGCAAGACAGATCAGAAATACTCAGAATAATGACATCTAGAGACAGAACAAAACTCTCTCCATTCCAGTTATAGGGAATTCCGAAGTATCTTAAAATGACATGGGGATTTTCCCCTTGTCTGTACAAGTACATACAAGTCATGGTAACCTAACTGAATCTTTACTCGTCTAAAAGACATCCATTAAAGCTACACATCCGACGAAGTCGGAATATAGAGTGGACACGCCGCTGTCATCGGAGAAAAGTAGATTTTTGTGAACGGGGTAAGCTTAGTTTCGCCGAAGCACAAGTGCCCGCCAAGTCAACCCAACGATACTCGACCGAAATCGCATCAACTTCAGCAGCTTGAGCTGAAACATGACAGCTCAATCCGAGACACCAATCCCACGAACCAGTACAAGCAATTAGCAATCAAACTCGCGCCAAAAGGCGGTCAAATTGAATCGAGAACCAGGTGGGGTCAACGACACGGACCTGGAAATTGGGGGGGTGAAGATGGGCATTGATCCTCGCAATCCGCTGATTGGCCTCCATGTCCTGTTCCCTGTTGCGGGTGAATGGGGGCAGTACTCGTCGAAGTTCTTGCCAACCGATCAGGGAGAAGTATATATATATATGTATATGTATGTGTATGAGAAGATTTTGTATATTTAAAGATGGGCAAGCAAATAAATACAAAAGGGGGTCGAGGCTGAGGGTGAGGAGATGGGCTCTTGCTTGATCGAATTGGGAAGTGTGGAAGAAAATTATTACCTTATCCGCTTCGAAAAGAACTAATTTTTGCAGGAAAAAATATTTATTATTTAGAGGAAATTAAGGGTGTGGCCTTCGATGCTCTTTGATCCTCTGCCTCTCCCATGGCAATCCCTTTGATTTTTGTTTGTTACCTTGTTGATGGAATTGGTCTCTTCTGCAACACATTTTGTTTTCTTTTCCGACGATATGCCTCGTTCACGTTATGAACCAAACCAAACAAACATACATTTTTATTGAAAATGAACCAAATCATAATAGTGATTTCTTTTCTTTCTTTTTAATAAATCATAGTGATTTTAGAACGAGTGTTTTGCCCAAAGTTGTTCCTACAAATTGGCATCTCAATAAGGAAGTTATTATACAGTTACAGTCTTTCATATAAAAAGTTTATGCACCTCAACCCTTTTTCTAGAATCTTCTCTCTCCTCCCTTTCACTCTTTTCCTAATATGGATTATTATGCCATATATCTTATAGTATTCTCAAATCTATATCTTAAAAATTACTCAAAATAGTCCATAGTTTATATTTGATTCTAAATCTATTACGACGTCAATTCTTCCATCAATATGTAACAGCCGTGCTAACATGACACATTTGAAGATTAATGGTGCCTAGTGGAACATTAGTGGGACTATGCTTGCCACTCTGGAAATTTTCTAGGGATAGATTTGAAAAAGAATAAAAACTATGGGATAGTGATTGAGAATTTGATAAAATCATATGATATATGACGTAATAACCCATTTATTTAAATTTAATAATAAATAGTTATTAATTATTTATAACAAAAAAATCAAAACCAATCAAAAGATGGCAGTGAATGTGAAGTTTTAAAGGAGAAAACTCCTTGGCTGGTCGGGCATTTCGCGTCGACGACTCACTAATATTGCCCGACGCCACCAAGTGTTCGTCTCGCTGTTCCTCATGGTGACTGTATTAAGGACCTTTCGGTTGGATTAATTCTCAATTGGTTAGTACTAGATTGTTCAGAGGATCCCGTCATATTAGATGTGTGGTTTGTTCTCTTGTTTTATTTAATGAGGGATGATCATTCAACCATCTATGTTGGTGTGGTCATTTTCTTAGTTGGTAGTCGAGTGGCTAACCCCATGGTCGGCAGTCTAGTGTCTATGTCCGCTGATGCTCTTGTTGGCTATGCAATATAAATTAGGTTTGTTATTAATAAAATGACAATATTCACCAAAAAAAGAGGGTGAAATGAATTATTGTAAAAAGAAAAAAAAAGTGAACCAAATTATATCTATATATTTTCATTCATTTTACTATTCATATTTGGTAAAATTACAAAAATGAATAAATAAATAAGAAAAAAAAAGTAAGATAGGCTTTGCATTTGAGATGAAAGGGCTTTCTTTTCTTTTAGTATTTGTCATAGAAAAGGAAAGATAAGTATGCTAAAAAATGATTTTCCTTCTCTTTTTTTTTTTCATCTTTTGATAAGTTATGATTTTCCTTCCTATTATATTATGCAATGTGCTCTCGCTGTTTTCGTCTAAAAATTATTATTATTATTATTATTATTATTATTCGATTGCTCAACTCTATATAATTTGCTCAACTCTATATGTTTATTACGCCATATATCCTACAGTTTTACCGAATTCTAAATCACTATCACATAGTTTTTGTTTTTTTCAAATCTATCCCGGAAAAATTTTCAGAGTGGCAAGTATGGCTCCACTAACGCTCCATGTAGGCATCGTTAATCTTGAAGCGTGCCATGTTAGCACTGCCGTTACTTGTTGACGAAAAAATTAACACCAAGATAGATTTGGAACAAAATGTAAATCATGGGTTATTTTGAGTAATTTTTAAAGCATATGATAAATTTGAGAATCCAGTAAAATCATATGATATATGATGTAATAACCCATTCATAATAACTTTCTCTCTACACGACCTCCCACCGATGCCACCGTGCGCAGCAACACGTCCACCGTCTCTCTACCATTCTCCTCCGCATCACCACCGCCCTAGAGCTTGGCTTTATCAGTTTTCTACATTAGCTTAATCCCCTATACATAACGTGTCCATGGGATACTCCTCCCAATTTCTCAACGTAATAAGATCCGAATTCAGGACCACAAGGTAAGAAGCGATTGGTTTCCAATCTAAGCTAACCTCTTAACTGTAACCGGATGTCCTTTGGAAGGCATTCAAGAGAACTTATGCTCTTCTTGGTATATATACTTCAAAATTTTTATCGAACAGCTAATATATTCAATTTTATGTCTATAAGGGCCACTCATTTATTGGGCTTCAAGGGCCCATTGGGCCCAAACACGTGGTGTTATCTTTTGATAAAATTGAGGTTTCCCAAAATATTTGAGCTTCCGTTAGTGGCCCAAGCATACCAAATTGAATTATTTCCCAGACATGAACGAGATCCACAAGCTTA
Source organism: Punica granatum (assembly GCF_007655135.1). Taxonomy (NCBI): domain Eukaryota; kingdom Viridiplantae; phylum Streptophyta; class Magnoliopsida; order Myrtales; family Lythraceae; genus Punica; species Punica granatum. The sequence continues at coordinate 8,942,373 of NC_045129.1, forward strand.
GAGGGAGACAGGGAATGAAAGACATAACAACAATGAAAATTCTGCGAGTGAGAATTGAGCGCATAATTATTCGATCTCATGTTAAGGGCAAGTTATGTGTAGGAGACGTTAGCAGGAGATGTTATGTGTGTTCAACGATAGAAGTCTAATTCTCCCATTTTCCATTTTCTTGGAAAATGGAAATCCGCTTGCTCGTGTACCTTATGGGAACTTCCAATTAGGAAAAAGGTGGGGATCAAAGGGGTTTCCCTTCATAAGACCCCGTAAATCGGAAGCATCATGCAAGAGTGGAGCGAGAAGATACATGAACAAGCAAATTTCAAAATATTGTCACTCGCTTAGCTTTGTATATCACTGTAATTCGTTGTCCCTCAGTGTTATTATTTAGAGAAACTAGAAATTATTGCATCTTGATTATACTCTCGGGGGCTGTAATGTCGGCCTTTCTGTTTCCCACGACAAAAACTTCTAGTGGAGTAATACACTAACGTATTGTTGGTGGGATCATCAGCGGTACAAGCAAAAAAAAAATACTTATAAAATAATTAGGAAAAATGAAAAGATTGGGTAGTGGGGGGATTCCTTGAACGAATGGGATTCAGACGTTCATTGACGTTTAAGGCACAACACACGATATTTCTCCTCCCTTCGTTGTCAGAGAAGGTGGCTGTCCCATTGGGGCACCCCGTCACTCCCAATTTTTATTTAAAAAAAAAAAAAAGAGAGAAAGATTCGCTCATTAATTGTTGTTAATAATCGTCCTTTTCATTAATTTAACTTATTAAAAATTAAATACCATTATCCAAATTAAACCCTTCTGCCCACCACGTGCTATAAAACAAACCCCAATCCAAAGATGATGATAAGGGGAATAAATATATAATAATCATGTCTAATGCCCACCGATCATCATGTTGATCCACTCGTGCGTGATCATGATTTAATATATAGGTTTGTGTGGATTATATGTCAATGATGATGCATCATTAAACATGATGGATGCAACATAATTAAAGATCAACCAGATGCCATCTTCGAGGAAGAAATTAGAAGGTTTACAACAAGATTTGGTTTGTTGGTCTTCTAGACCAAGTGACCATTTCTTGCGACCGGCAGTAATAATGTGTATGACTATGTCCAGTAGAAGCGTGAGCATTTTATGCTTTGCTTGGGTATATGATCGACCGCAGTTTTACTAGGGTTTTCATCTTCTTCCCCGGTCGTTTGAGAGCATTGGTTGAAACCGATAGAACACGGGGAAGAAAACTCTAGTTAAGTTGAAGAATCTTTCATCAAACAAACCGAAATAACATGACCACAATATAAATCATAGTTGAATTTTGGGACCAAGATATCTTTAATCGAGGAATGTTGAGCAAAGATCTCCTTTGGATAGAAGGGCTTCATTGGGAGAGAATTCGTTTGATCGTAGATGGATTACTATAAGTAGCAATTGGACTATAACATCTGCAGTTAATTTGATCTATTTAGACTGGTCGGACAATAGATTTTTCTTATTAGTAAGTGTCTTTGATAGGATATACATATCTCTCCACGCGAAAATTATGTCATGTATGTACATACTCTAAACAAGTAATACAAGAGTAGAGCACGGACGCAACAATACGACCGAGTAGCAACAAATGAATAAGTTCGTCCAGGACGCGTCCTGCTGTCATTTTGATTGGCCCCATTACTAATATATTTACAATGTTGCAAGATAATATAAATTACTAGTCTTATTTCCTGTGAATCCCCATAATAATTGAGATTAGCCCGCTATGAGCACTCTTTCATTATATGGATTAATTGAAGAATCGACCTATGTAATTGTCCCGTAGTCCTAAAGAAATAATAACCTCATCGCATTTCATTTCTCTTATCTCATCATTCCATATATTATTGTGCCCAAATTCAACCAACATCTTGAGCATGAGTTGAAAAAACGGGGCATGAAGTTCCACTTTCCTCTTCATCTTATAATTCTACTTTTTAGTAGCAAAACGTAATTTTCAATTCATAGTGCGCATCTATGTTCCATATAATAATTCATCAAGTTGCCGACAATGTTCTGTGCACCCCAGAGCTCTTTTTTTCTTCCTTAAAAAAAATAAAGACAATAATTAACTGAGACCGATCGATAAAAGGCTAACCGTATAGGTTTGGTTTCTCTTGTCGAACTTGGGGGCGGGTCTTCAGATCCTTGACCCGACAAAATCGATCCCCGACTTCTTCCAAATCCCCGGCGCAACCGGACCCATGATTTGCCCCAGTTAAAGCGGCAATACTGTGTTTCAATTTTATGCTGTGCATAAACTATAACGATGAACATTAAAATGTCGGTCTTTTCATCTTGTGTCCACCAGCTAGTTAGGCTCGCCAGTTTGCAGTGTCCTATATATCCCGACTGGCCGTTTGCTCCGCCGTGCTTCGCCGGTGACTCCCTGTACGTAGCAGGGGTCTCTCAGTAGGGTGTACTATAGGAAATATTCATAGACGCCGATGACAACTGTCGTAGAGTCGTTTTACCCCGTTTTACCCATGTTTATATATATATATATATATATATATATATATTTGCTTATATGAAGGGGCCGAAGCCCATTTTTGATATTGTTTTGGGGTTTTTATCCAAAATGATCAATGATTTACCTGTTTTTGCATCAAATCTATCATGGCGTTATCTTTTCCGTCGACATCTAATGGCCGTGCTGACGTGGCACGTGGAGTGATAGTGGACCACACTTGCCACGTGGGCGTCACGTCAGCAAGACTGTTAAATATCGACTGAAAAGATAACGCCGTGATAGATTTGATGCAAAAAATAAATCATAAGATATATCTGACAAAAAAAATACATGATAAATTTGACAAAATGGATAAATTATAGGTAATTTGGGTAAATTCCCCTATTTTCATTACATACTGGCAGCGAAGAACATGAAAGAATAGCAACAATGACACAACATATATATATATATATATAGTTAGTTAGTTATTGTAACAGGAATATGTTTTTCTAACTGAGTGAATGTTTTTCGAGTTTTATGTTACACCCTTTCGTAAAAACAATTACCAAACATATTAACATACCTCGGGTCGGTCTCTGGAATTAATATCATAAATATCGAGAGTTTAACAGTGATTTCCAAATTAAATTGCTCCCGACAAACCACACGGAATGAATGATTGTTTCGCCTTTCTTTTTAATTAGGTTTGGGACTTGGACTTGGACTTGGTTGCACTCCAACTTCAACTGCATATATATGGTCCCAACTTGTACGGATGTATACAAAATATATGTGGCACCTAATAGTACTTTGGAAAAAAACTAATCACAATAATTTCGTCACAAAACTTTCGTGTAGCTTACATATTCATCACATTTCCTTATCAACATTTGCCTCCTCTGGTTGCGAGTCTCGTTGGCATCGTATAGTGCATGCGTCTACTGGCATATATACTTCTTCGCGGACAAATTCATATGATAGAAAACGTGAATAAAACGCATCGTATGATTTTTTTTTTCTCTTCTACGATCTTTAGGAATAAACAAGCAATTCGACAGCCCATTCTATGGCCGGTTAGGACAAGGATTCAGAATGCCGAACTCTTGTCCCCAATTTTACAATTCCAACGTTGCAGGCTTGTAAGAATATTATAAAACTTGACTTCTTAATCACAATGGTACATTTTTACATTATGTCCATCTTCATAGAAACAAAAACCGATCATTAATTAATTTACTCGTGCCCGGTGCATGCCAAACACAGATCCGCCAACCGATAATCCACTCCAAATGGAACGGCATGCTTCCTTCTGAGCCAATTTCGTACCGTCTGTAACTTCTGTACCGGACAACGAATAACCCATCAGCTGAACAATGATTCGGAACTTACATTGCAACCTATTAAGAACAGAAACATCGTCGAAGCCATAGTACGATTTCTTAATATTGAGCAATGAATAGCTAAACCACGCCATATTTAAAAAGGTTAACCTTTATAATCAGACAGTTATAATATCTCGTAATATCGCACTTTGAAATCAGCAGGGTATTTTGGAGGGAGAGGGATTGAGATTGTAAACGTTGATGGTCGTATGATTAGTGGAGTGGTATGGACACAAAATTAAAGGATGGGAGAGAGTTTGCGTTTTACCAGAAAACGGACCAAAGAGAAAGTGTGTTGAAAATGGCTTCTCAACGGCTACTCCCTTCCAAAACCTATACTGCTTCATCTCAAGGAACATAAGATTTCATCCCATTCCGTCCCTTTCCCGACTGATTAGCTCGATTGCAAATTAAATTCTCCATTCGAGTCGGCGAACTGCAAGGAATCTCGCTGATTTGAGATCGACTTATACAGTTAGCTAGTTTCTCATATGTACATATACATGCTCATCCTAATGTAGAGTCGCGCGTCAACTGCATTACATTCAGGAAGGAAGACGGTAAAAGCGGAAACGGTAACCGCGTGGATTAGAAACTTGTAATCATCATATTGGTGCTTTCACATTACGTGAGCGAATACAGAAGGCTTCTGCCGAACATATTCCCGTCCGTCCCGTTTCCCCCCCTAAAACAACTTCCATGACAAGATGCAAATGTCTTCTTCTTCCTCCTCTCCTGCTGGGCCCCTTCTTTATAACCCCTCCATCTCCATCCCCAACATTCTCTCAATACTCTCTCTCTCTCTCTCTCTCTCAAATTCTCTCTGCAATGGGGGGAGAGAGGGAGAGAGGGTTCTAATTAACAGGTGGAGTTTGGCATTGGCACTGCACTTTACTCTGTTCATCATCTTTTCCATCAGCCATTCATCTCTTCCAAAATGACCAATCTGTCCCCTTTTAGAATTAGAGTCATCAGACATTTTATTGCAATACAAAAGCTGAGACCTCTCTCTCTGTCCCCTTCTCTAGCGCTCTCTATAATTTAAATACCTTCCCCTTATAGAATCATCACTTCAAAGGCAGACAGTAAGGAGCCAGGCATTAACTGTAATTCCTAGTTTAGTTTCCTAAACTCTTTGATTATAATATTTCGTATTTTTGCTACTCTGACTTCATGGAGAATCGAAGAGCAAAGCAACGAGAAGTTGAACGTGAAGAAGAAGAAGCGTATTTGTTTGTTGCAGTGTCGATTCTTGAATTCTTATAGAGGTATGATCTATGATATAGTATGATTTGGCACACTTGTTCCTCTTCTTTTGTATCTTCTCGTGGAATAATTCGGCCGGTTAGTTACAAAAGCAAGGGCGCTCTGTAACTGCTGTCCTTCACAGCCATGGATTCTCTTCTATTGAATTTCCGGCTTTGCTGGATTATGTTGTCTTTTTTTCTTTTTTTTTTTTTGGTTTCCTTCACACAAGTTTCAATAATTTGAAGAAGTGAGCCACTTTGGATTTGTTTATGAGGTTAAGGAGTTGAGTCTAATAGCAAAGGTATGCAATCTTTCGTAAAAATCCTAATGAAAATCTTGCATATATGCTATTCGTTCTTCGATTTGTTAACGAGAATATATGCATAAGGGTGAGTTCCCATACATCTTATCTTGGATTAGTTAAACCAAAGAAGTGACTTAATTACTTGATACGATGAAAGAATCATATGATTTGTTCTAATTTTTTGCTGGCGAAATAGCAATGTTATGTCAAAGCATCCGAATCGGTTACTGCTAAACATGCAAGATACGTTAGAGTATGTATCAGACAAGCCATTTCCTAAGAAAGCATCCCAACTGCTTTCAGTTCAGTTCTATCATGCCACGGTGATTGGGTAAACATATATCATTCCAATGTGTGCCAGTATATATAAGTATCGCTCGATCCCTATGTGCTTTGCGAATCCTAGCATTTCCAGGTCTTGTATGCTGTATGTGCCTATTGATTTTCCTGAGGAAGAGTAGAAGGAATTACTAATTATTGAAAGACTGAAAAGGCAAGGTTAAGTTTGGCAATCATTGAAAATGGAGGCAAAAAAGTATTACGAAGACTTTGATTCTCGAAGAACTTTATATATCATCACATTACTGCCTTTCTTTTTTAATTTTTACGAAAGAATGAAGAAGGCAAGGTCAGGAATTGCGGCAAGTTTTGGACTGAGTGCTCGTATATGTTATTACATGCTTATTATTTTTTTCCTTCTAGAATATTTCTCCAGGATTTTAATTTATAGAATGGCAAACAAGAGGGAGAGATGAAATTTGCTTGATATTAAGACTTATCAACGTGATTAAGAAAAATAATAGTTCGAAACACAAGAATCATTCACCAAAAGAATGGACGTTAATCAATGGAGAAATATTTCGATAACGTGACTTTTTATGCTACATAATCTAAACGCAGATTTCTCGTATCAGATTCAGATCAATCTCGAATCTTACTGCACTGTCTGCACCACCGACCAAGACTAGCTCGTATGGCTCTCTATAAATCTTGTTGCCATGAAAAGACCCCGTTGGAGGTCTTACGCGTGACCGTACTTGTAATGGGTGGGTAATTAAGTAGATGTCCTTGAGAATCGACAGTGGCACTTGCACTGTTCCTTGTGTCCTTCGTACTCGGATAAGGAAAGCTTGATTTTCCTCGACCAGTATAATTCCATACCATATGGAGACTAACGGACATAACGTGATGTGTTTGGTTTTATTTTTGCAAAATCTTAAACTGATAAGAACGTCATGTTCCATATTACCCCCTTCACCAAGACACCAACCGCATGCGAATCCACTTCCTAATAAACCAGAAAAAAACTGTCCAGAAACTTTTGGGCTTTTTTCACTCCTCAATCTTTTGGGCCTTTCTCAGGGTGGCCCAATAACTTCTGGGCCGAATGGTTGGACTAAAAGAAATTACATTTGATACAGACATCGTCATGAAATTATGAGATTCTGAGGTTCATTAATAGACCTTTTCATCCTCCATGTTTCCCATCCCCCATTTATCGCATTCTAGGCCCATAACTCTCTTTTATAACCCAGAAAAAGAAAAATGTTTGTCATTATAATAATAATAATAAATATTGGAAAAAGAAAACCAAAATTTAAAAACCTATTGAGGCCTCCCACATTTCGAGTTACACAGGAACATACCATGCAGTGCCTTCTATGTAATATAATATGCTCTTACTCCAACGACCGATTCCAAATTACCAACCAAAGAATGAGTTCAAACATGTCCACTGCGTGTCTTGGTAGTAAAAGTTATGTTCGCAAGTTGATAATATTCCCCGATGTTGGGGGTCGGGTCGATTAGAGGTTTATGTGCCGATGCGATAGTGTGAGAGATATTATTTTGATATTTTAGGAATTAAAATACTTGAATAAGATTCAATCAGGTTAGCGATATTTTTTAAATTTTTCAATATTTCTTCATATTTTGAAATTTATGTTATTCTTAATTTATCGTTTCATTGAGCCTATAAATGAACAAGTATTCTATGTATTCTCCTGATCTCTCTAACTCCTCTTCTCCTCTTGTCTTAATTTTCTTGGGGCAGTAGTTATTTCCACAGTCCTGTCCTATTTGACTGATCTTACAAAGGAAAAATAATAATAATAATTAGATGGGAGCACTGGAGGGGCTTTTGGCCCCCTACATAAACCCAAATCAAAGTCCTTAGTTTCTTTGGAGGGGCTTTTGGCCCCCTACATAAACCCAAATCAAAGTCCTTAGTTTCTTTTTTTTTTCCCTCTAGTATGTAATATCTAATATTCAAAAATTTAATGAGTATGATACTACCAAAAAAAAAAAGAAAAAGAAATTCAATAAGTTTGAACTAATTTAAATTCGAATCAGTTCGGGATACATGGTAAAATTCTTCAAATCGTGAATTTTCTACATTTATAAGACTCGTATCCCAAGACCTTACTAAAAGTGAAAAGGTATCGATACACTTGAACTGATCCACGCCAATTATCGACAATTTTTCTTCATTGGCATAAATAAATACTTGAGCACCTATTTTTTTGATTACAAAGGATGCCAAAAGTCTACTACAATAAAAAATAAATCCTAAATAACCAATAAATGGACACGAATAGTCTCATTAGGTATGGAACATGTTATTTCTAGATCAACAGGCAAGAGCATGCGTCACTGTACTATACTCTCTTTTGATTACTCGAGTACCTATTAAAAGAAAAAACTTAAAATACTTGAGAGTCTTTCCTTTTGAAAGACTATCTTTCAACTGCAATTCCAAATTTACTTATCCTAAAAAATTATAACATAGTTAATGAATTTCATGCAGAAAATTTTTAAGTTGAATTGAGAAATCAAAATAAACATTTACTAATTTGCACAGACAATATTTTCTTTTGTCTTAAGGTATCACCTATCATAGGTTCACTATATTAACTCAATATAATAAGATTGATAAAAGACTTGAATATTAAATATGAAATAAATAAAACTAGAAAAGTCTTATGCGAAATTAGTTAAAAAAGAAAAATGACACCTCGATTTGGAGGACCATAGTCTGTCTTCCATAGTGGATAAGCAGGAGAGCTAACAAATATACTTTTTAAATATAATGTATAAATTAGACCATTTGAAAACATAGTTCACTACAACAAAATAGTTTACTAGCAGTTAAATGATCAATATTTGTTGCTAAAATATAACTTTTAATAACTAAAATGTTTTTCTAATCCTACATATAGTTAGTCACCAAGCCAATTAACTACTTAACTATGGCAACTGCAACTGATACATACCAAGTTATTTTAGTTGTTATAGTTTTTAGCAACTATATTTTGCTATTTAGCAACTAAAAATTTAGTTGATAAAGAGTTTATTGGTTGCTTAATAAACTCTTCTAACAGCTAAATTTTACACTTTACCAAAGAATAAAATGTCGTTATTTAATACCTGTAACCACTGAAATGATGTGTTTGCATATCAATTTTTACAGTTCAGTATCTAAAAGAATTGACAACTTAATATATATGTGGTTGAAAAATATTTTAGTTAATACTTTACTTTAGCAACTAAAATTGTTCATTTAATTGCTAATAAATTACTTTTTTATAGCGATTTCCTTACATAATTAATTTTATAGATAATGTATAAAATAGAAAATTTGTAGAACAAAATTTATTTTAAAAAAAGTCATTCCAATTTTAGCTAGCTAAACTTCTTTTCTGATAATTTAATCTTTTCTAATATTCTTTTAATGTTATGAAAATCTTTTTGCAAGAAAAGCATACCCTTTGAATATCACTCTCATGGAATGAAAGATACAATTAGTAATGTAGACTTGTCATCATAAAATGAGCTTTCCTCGTTCGCAACTTGATGTTTTATGCGTGCCAATGACAATGGGACAAACTATTCCAACACATGGGCCTGAAATTCGTACTATTTAATTTGAGATCTATTTCGACTCGATGTGATTAAAGCTAATTACGAAGAAAAGGGAGGCAAAAAAGGATTCAAAAAGGACCCAAAATAGCCCACCAACCCGAGCCACCGAAAGCATGCAGTCGCGCATGCGGGCACAGCGATCTTGACTTAATTGAGTCCACCCCCGTTCACTTTGACTGAACCCGAAAGAATTCAAAAAAGAAAAAATTTAAAAATAGGAGGATTGGTAAATAATTGGTTGCAGAGAAAGCAAACGAATATATGTGCTCGCGATCACGACAATAAATTGAATAAATGTGCCTTCTTTTTCAATTCTAATAGGGATTCTTGTCTGTCAATTATTGCCACCGTTTAGAACAATGACTCCCGAAATAAGAAAATGTGATTTGAGGGACTCCTAAGAAGAGATGTTGGTGGGTTAGTTCAACAACTTTAGATCATGCGACCTGTGAATTTATAGCACGTTTATGATTTGGCAGTAGATTTGATATATATATATATATATAGTTATTTTGGAAGAATATTAAACTAATAAAGCGAAACAAATAAGCTTATGATGAGAATATCGAACATATTCTCTTTTATGCAGTAAACCTATGCATGCACTGGGACTCGTGGGGGGTGCGGCGGTCCCCGACCCCGCAAAAGTTTCAAAAACTATCGAAATTACCCATAGATAAATAAAGAATGGTTTCGGTTTTGCCCCAACAGAGATTTGAACATTCTTCAAAATTAAACTGATAATTATCTACAAAAAAAAATAACTCATATGAAAGATTTTATTAGTTTTCCAATACAAATTAAGCAGAGATATAACCATCCACATATCCCAATAAATTGAGTTAGTAAAACGGAAAAAAAAATCGTGGGTAGTTGAAAAGTTAATTGATCATCGGCATGTCTTGAATAATTCCAAGTCGTAAATTTCCCATAATAACGATGATAATTAGGGGCAATGCAACTCAGAGAAAAATTTGGACCAGCCGAATTCGGTGGAGATGGCAACCATCTTAGGAAGCTATTGGTATAACTACAGAGAATATTATTACGAGGTCACTTTTAAGTAACGTCAGCCGAATTCAGACATTCTTTCAATTTGCATTATCAAATTCTGATCGAGGTCTATCACGAGAAGATTAAGTCGATCGACAATGATAGACCAGCCAACATTTCTAAAACCTAAAGTTAGTTGGGCTTTCCTCCATATAATTTCTTAGCATTCAAATGCTCCTCATCTCTCCCAACTATTTCCCATTTTTATTTTTCAAATGATTTTTTCCCTGGCATTTTTCTTTTCCACACTGACACAACTATTTCCCATGGGATTCACTTTTAACTTTGTATGAATTATTTTGTTTTGTTGTGGAAAAAAGTGATATAAATGAGACCCACTCTTTGAATTTGTATGAGTTATTTTGTTTTATTGTAGATAAAATTAAATTAAAATTGTGATTCTAAAATTTTATCCACAAACCAAACAAGCCCTTAATTTTCTACTCCATACAGAAAATTTATTACCATTTGAAAATTTATTATCCATTTGACTTTGTGCACATTCTTGGGCACTGCAAGGGCTGGGGCTCTAAGTTTTGGGGAATTTCTTGAGGAATTCTTTTTTTTTTTTTGAAACTAAAATATATTCTTAGCTATGACATCGGGGAACAAAATGTGGGAAAACTTGTTATTAAAAACAGCTGAATCTTCACGTTGACGCGCAGGGCCCGTCGTCTGCTTCTTGCCGTTTCCTATGGCAACGCCCTCCCTCTCATTTAATGTCTTTTAATTATTTATTATCTCCTTAATTTGTTCATTATTATTGTTTTTTTTTTGTTACACTTCATTTGTTTCTATGAAGGGATAAGAATGAAATACAAAGGGAAAGCATTGCTTTGACGTTTGATATAATTGAGTTTCCATCGCGGGTGGTCGTCATCGCGATATTATGTCTCGTACAATTTGTGTTAGCCGAGATGCCTCAGCAAATTCTGGATAGTTGTTAATATATGTTTCCCTTTCTACCAAAAAAAAAAGAAAGAAGATATTATGTCTCGGATATCTCGATTGCACTATAGCTTTCACGAGGTCCGAGTTTTAGAATCTTTATAACATTTTTTACCTTGCACGCCGAGTACTTATGGATATTTTGCAAATAGTCATCGGATGACCGTATCATATTATATATATCTACTGCGCTTTATTTTCACAAATTCGAATCTCATTCGGCCCCTCAAACCGAGTCATGGGTCCTTATTCGGGCGGTGGATCGAACCTTCCATCCACGAGGTATAAAAAGACTGGACATATATGCTTTCTTTATCCGAGTGGTGAACTTGAAATTTCTTTCTATCCACAAAGATCTAAAGCCGAAGGAATCAATCCTTATATGCTTATTCTAATAGTTGTATTTCTATTTGGCCATCAGTGTGCCAGCTGATCAATTTCATTGGATTTAGTCCAACCTTCTCCTCATCTTTAGCAAATTTAGCCTCAAATTGAAGCAAAGTACGTTCTCAGTTTCAAAGTGGCATGATATTCGCTAATTTCATTCACAATGTCTTTCTCTTTGCCAAACTTCGCAGACTTTCTTCCATTGATCCCCACACCCTTAACTTGGAAACTCTTGTCCCTTCCCCTTATCCCTTTACTATTTTTCTTTGGATTTACTGCATCATATATCATAACGTTGACAGATATTCTTAGATTTATCCCAACGTCATTTTTTTGCATGAGGTATCCCAACGTCGCTATTTTTGTTTTACCAACTATCTTCATCCTGAGAATAGATGTTGATATCAAATTAACAACCTTGGGTTACCTCAAGTAAAAAAATGATGTTGGAATAGATATAAGAATATCTGTCAACGTTAAATTATGTGGTGCAATATATCATTTTTCTTTAAACGGAGATCTACTTATTAGAGACCGATCCCAATATCTACCTGTCCTGAGTAGCGGCAGCACCAGCAGCACCAACTAGGAGGAACCTCGTCTTTACTCTAGACGATATTCCCTATTCAAAATGGCCAGACAGGCTCCAAGAGTTCTTGGCCTATCTCACTACTAGAGCACTCACAGTTCGTGACAACCATGAGCTCATGACATATTTCGATCTTTGTCATTTATTTCTGCATATGTTGTTGATGCTTCGCTTTAACTAATGAAACAATTGCTAATTGATCTTACTAGCATAACGGTTTATATTCAAGTAAATATCTAGTTATTATTATTTCCGGAGTAATTAAAAAGATACCGAAGATACATGTTCTAAATAGTTCTCCTAACTGGTTCAATGTGTTACAAACACCCCGTTCATCGAAATTCATCTCCATCAGCATATATTCGGTAGTGATGGAAATGAATCATACATCCTTGGCGTGTATTGCGTTTAAGAATCCCATTTGTTCCCATCGATTAATAAGTTCTGATCCGTTAACAGATTTGGGGTTTTGTACTATGAATTTATACCACTTGTTATGATTCCCATGAGGATGTTGTGCCACACGAGAAATGAACAAATAACTCAGGTACACACGACCGATAAAACTGGAGCGAGTACCTTAGGCTTGAAGATACCCCGATTTACTGAATAATGCTCCCATTTTCTTGCTTGAAACCTGGATTAAAGTCGCGACTACTTCATTTGGTTTCGGAGTCGCAATTTAAAATTTTAATTTTAACTTTAACTCAATACACTACACAATAAAACATACTTTTCCAAAGTCAAACTGGTGGGCCCCATATATTATTCAATATACAATCCCATACATTACCCAATACACTTCACAACAAAACCGATGGAGTCCACATGTCCTATATTTTTTTTTGTCTTTTTTCATAATCAAAATTAAAATTACAAATTCAAAACTTTAACTCTGAAATCAAACGCATTGGACGAATCTTCATGCACTTAAAATATACACGAGTCCCAATCTCTTGTATGCGCGATGGTCACATCCACGACTAATGTTAAGATTAAACCGTTCCATTTCGAGACACTTTAACGTTTACTTTTAGAACGTATTTCTCGTGATTACTCCATTGATCACGGCAATCGCAGTTCATGTGCAGTTCCCACGGTGAAAAACATGTGGACCCGCCCAATTTTAAATAATCTCCCATTAACCATAAAATAATATATCCGTTGATTAATAGAGACATCAAAGAAAAATGAATTTAATAAAAAAAGAAAATTCACTCATAACAATATATATATATATATATATTTATTTCAAGAAATTACGAGGCGTGGGCAGATTCCAAAATGCAACTTCATGTAACCAAACTTCACTTGAAGCACCTCATAACCAGAGCTACTGGGGCGATGGTTAGTCTCAGCTACTCGAGCGATTATTAGTCGCTAATAGGTTGTTGAAATCTCGTAATATATATATATATATATATATATGAAAAAAATAATGTTCAATTAAAGAGAGTGACGTAGTGACACACTTTTCACTTGATAATTAAGGGTTTTTTATTTTCATTCGCAACCTTGAACTCTTGAACGATTGACTATTTGTATCACATGTACATTAATATATACAAAGATTTTTTTTCACATTTTCATAATTTTTTTGAATTTTCACAATATATTTATATATTAAATATTTTCAAGGAGATCATATATTTTAATTTTTTTGTTATTATTGTAAAATTCATAAATACAATAATATCAACACATATATAATTAAAACCGCAAAAAGTCCGCACAAACTCGCAGTTAGATGACTAGCTTTTATTTCTTTGTATGATACTCTGGGCCATTGTTATCAGAACCGGACCGGACTAGCCGGTTCGACCGGTCGGATCGGGAACCGGCACCATGTCCGGTCCGGTTCACCTAAAAATCGAAATGGCAACTTTGAACCGTCGGACCCATTGAACCGGCCGATTTTAAGCAAAATTCTATTGAACCGGTCGGTTCTATGAGTTTTTATGAGTTTCCTATTTAATGTTAAAATTGGTTGGTTAGGTAAAGATTTGAACTCATGACCACTTGCTTCTCATTTTAGCATACTACCAACTAAGTCACCACCACTTTTTTGTTCTTTTAACTCTACTTTTAAGTACTTATTAAAATAAAATATTTATTTTGAAGTAAGAAATATTAAATATAGATACTTTCTTATACCATTGTTATATTTCTTTAAAATCATCATACTTTTATTTTAATTATCATAATTTTTTTAATAATATAAATATTTATTTTATTTTAAATAAACGTGCGGTCCGATCCATCGAACCCCCGGTTGGATCCATAAACCCATGACCCCGTGCCCCTTCCGGTTCATCATCCGGTCCGGTTCTAATAACACTGCTCTGGGCCTCTTTTTGTTAAAAAATAAATAAATAAAACTATTTAAGAAAAAAAGGGGGAGGGAGGGAAATCTCCTTTGGTATGGCCCGGGGGAACCTTCCACTTCCCCCAGCAACCACTCGCTCTCCGCTTTTGTCGATTTGCACAGTGTCACGTTCACTTCACTCTGCTTCGCTTCCCACCGCTCGCTTCTCTCATGCCCAGCAAAATCTTCACACATTTATCCAAAAGGCTCAGCAGTAAAAGCACCATTAATGCAATGCCCTCCCCTGATCTTTCCACGTGAATCAACCCACCACCAGTTCGCCCCCCCCCCCCCCCCCCCCCCCCCCTCGTATCTATCACCATCATCGCCATGAACGAACCTCTTTAAGCTCTCACCGGTTGTCCTCTCTGCCACAAGAAGTTCCAGCGCCACACCCTTTGTCTTGTGAGGGGCGAACATGGGGAATTGGAAGCTCGGGGGTTGTTCTGCTCTGGTGCTCTGTTTCTTGCTCTGCTTCTCTGCAGCGGCCGCCGTCAATGGAGACTACGAGGTCTTGCTGCGGGTCAAGGACTCGCAACTTGACGACCCAGATGGAATACTCAGCGACTGGGTCGCCAACTCCGAGCGGAGCGCCTGCAACTGGATCGGCATTTCCTGCGACCCCAAAAACGGCACCGTCGTCTCCATCGACCTATCGGGGTTCAACCTCGCCGGCGGGTTCCCTTCCGACTTCTGTCGGATCCGTACCCTCCAGAACCTCTCCCTGGGGGACAATTTTTTCGGTGGGACCCTCACCTCACCGTCTTTCGCCCTCTGCTCCCGACTTTCCCTGCTCAACCTATCCAGCAACACCTTCGTTGGCAGCCTGCCGGACTTCTCGTCGGGGTTCACCGCCCTCGAGGTCCTCAACCTGTCTTTCAACAATTTCTCCGGCGAGATCCCGCCGAGCTTCGGCCGGCTGCCGTCGCTCAAGGTTCTGGCGCTGGTCGCCAACCTGCTTAACGGCTCCATCCCTTCCTTCCTTTGCAACCTGACTGAGTTGACCCGATTGGAACTCACTTGGAACCCGTTCCAGCAAGCTTCGCTGCCTGAAGATATCGGGAACCTCACGAAGCTCGAGAACCTGTGGATCATGGAATCGTACCTGATCGGAGAAATCCCTGTCTCTATAGGAAATCTCACCTCTCTTACCAACATGGATTTATCCAATAATGCATTGACGGGCAGAATTCCAGATACGATCGCGAACATGAGAAGCTTACAGCATATTGAACTCTTTAACAATCTTTTATCCGGTGAGTTACCGGTGGGAATATCAAAGCTGAGTGCTCTTGTCGAATTGGATGTCTCTCAGAACAATCTCACCGGAAACCTGCCGGAGAAGATTGCTGCAATGCCGCTTACTTCACTTAATCTCAACGACAACTTCTTTAGCGGCGAAGTTCCTGTGGTGTTAGCTGCAAACCGGAACTTGCGCCAGCTGAAGCTCTTCAATAACAGCTTTACGGGGAGCTTACCGAGTGAGCTGGGGAAGAACTCGGAGTTGGAAGATTTTGATGTTTCGACCAATGGCTTCACTGGCCAGCTGCCTCAGTACCTCTGCCACCGAAACAAGCTCCAGCGTATCGTGGTGTTCACTAACCTATTCAATGGAACCATACCGGGTTCATATGGCGATTGTGATACGTTGAATTACATTCGGATCGAAAACAACCAGTTCTCAGGCGAAGTTCCAAGCGGTTTCTGGTCTCTCAGCGGACTGAGCCACCTTCATTTGCAGAATAACCAATTTGAAGGCACGGTTCCTCCTTCGATCTCCTCTGCTGAGAGCATGACCTCGCTCTTGATCGCCGGCAACAGATTCTCAGGCAACATTCCTTCTGAGATCTGCCAACTTCACGAGCTAACTGTCATCAACTTGAGCAAGAATAAATTCACCGGCGATGTGCCAAGCTGCATTACGGGCTTGAAGAAGCTGCAGAAGCTTGAAATGCAAGAGAATCAGCTCACTGGGGAGATCCCTGCTTCCGTCAAATCATGGACCGACTTGACCGAACTGAATCTATCGAACAACCATCTTTATGGAACAATTCCACCAGAGCTCGGTGATCTGCCTGTGTTGACATACCTGGACCTTTCCAGGAACTTGCTCTCCGGCGAGATTCCGATGGAGTTGACCAAGCTGACACTTAACCAGTTCAACGTATCGGACAACAGACTGGACGGTGAGGTCCCATCGGGATTCAATCATGGGTTGCTCATCTCAAGCTTGATGGGAAACCCAGGTTTATGCAGCCCGAATTTGAAACCGCTGCCGAGATGCTCCAAACCCGGGAAGGCTAAGCTGTACATTGTGGTGGCTCTTGCAATCTGCGCTTTGGTGCTCTTGGTTTCGCTCATTTGGTTCCTCAGGACTAAACTGCACGTATGCAGAGGAAAGCGCAAGAAACTGTGGAAGATAACCACGTTCCAGCGAGTCGGGCTCAGCCACAGTGATCTGTTTGATCACCTGACGGAGGCCAATTTGATCGGTTCAGGCGGTTCAGGGAGGGTCTACCGGGTTAGGCTGAAGTCAGGTCAGATGGTGGCTGCAAAGAAGCTTTGGGGCAGGACCCATAGCCCAGAGGCAGAGTCCGTGTTCAGGTCCGAGGTCGAGACGCTGAGCCGGGTCAGGCATGGCAACATTGTCAAGCTGATGTTCAGCTGCATCGGTGAGGAATGCCGGGTCCTAGTGTACGAATACATGGAGAACGGGAGCCTGGGGGACCTCCTGCACGGGGAGAAGGGTGGTGAGCTCCTCGACTGGCCCCAAAGATTCGCCATCGCGCTCGGGGCAGCCCAGGGGCTGGCCTACCTGCACCATGACTGTGTGCCGCCCATTGTGCACCGGGACGTGAAGAGCAATAACATATTGCTCGATGTGGAGCTCCGACCGCATGTAGCGGACTTCGGACTAGCCAAGACACTGCAGCAGGTGGCGGCGGATGCGGCCACCGAAGGCCAAGATGTGATGTCCAAGGTGGCCGGGTCATATGGCTACATCGCTCCGGGTAAGTTCCGAAACGGAAATTTCTTTACAGTTTACGCGAATCTTGTATTCACTTATTAATCGTAAAAATTAAGATAAATATCTTCAATAAATGGCTAGGAATTACACTTGGCAAATAATGAATGTGGGTTCGTAACTATAATTCGGATCATTCATTAAACCTTCCACCATACTCACTAAATAATAAAACTATCATCGATAAGTGAAACTGTAATTGATTATATTCACCGCGTTACGGGTCCCTTGTGACCACTCGAATAACATTATCCTGGCTTGGGAGATTTTGGTAGCCTGTCCTTCTCTATCAATTTCCTGTCTGTTTACTGCTGAGTTTTGTTTTGTCTATTTTGTTCGGTCGTTTTGATTCTTCCTAAGATATATTTCATAAGGTGACAATGCACGGAGACTTCCCAGAAGTCTCTGCCCTATCTAGAGAGGTTGAGTCAGTGTCTGTCCTGTCGTGGGCCCTGAAGAGGATAATCTTGCGCCAAGATTTCACTTACTTACCAAACCAATCATATATTGAAGATAAAACTCGTGCATATTTACTTACTTACCAAACTAATTATACTGAAAAAGATATGCGAAAATTTATAGCTAACTTTGTAGAAAAAATTAAATTTAAGAAATGCGAGTTTTATTGAATTTTTGTGCTGTGATTGACATTAATTACCTTTCCAATGTATTTATAATTATTTGTATTTTTTATTTCTTTTTATAGATATCATGTCGATAAAGTTTTTTCAATTATAAAGGAGGCCTAAGATCTAGTACAATAAAAGAGAAATCATAAATAATTAATAAATGGGTACAGATAGTTTCACTAAATATCGAACTTATGACTTTTAGATTAACCGACAAGAGTATACGCTATACTACACTGCATCCTTTTGAATCCGACAAGGTCTTTGTTTGTCACTATTGAAAATGTTATCTTTATTTCCAAAGCTTACATAGTGCTGTGTGAACCAAATTTTTTTATTAGTGCCTCTCTTACCTGGCTGGTATGATGATGGGACCATTTGCTTTTCAATTTACAAAGACTTTGAGCAGCCGATGTTGACTCAATAATGGACACTAAAATAGAACAAATTGCACTGTGCTTCTCCTAGTAGTGATCAGTACTGAGGTCATCCCTTGGGTCATCAATAATATAGTCATGGAAATTTCTATGAAACAACCTGCTGATAGTACAGTGCAATTTGTTATGTTGTTTCTATGAAACAAGTCCATATAGAGTTTAGTCTAAAAGGTTGAGAGCAGATTATAGCAACTGAAAAGATTTATGCAATTGTATCTATACTTATTCGATGTGCTTTAGTCACATGCTTTTTTCTTTGCAATGATTTAGGACGATATGTTGTATTTTCCTGTCCTTGTAATCTTTTTCTTGAATATTTTCCTTGTACTTGTTTTTTTATATCAGTAGACAATCATTGATTGCTGACAAAAAAAAAAACTTGCTGATAGTATGGACTTTGGCCTGTATTATGATACTTTTTAGTGTAAATGATCATGTTTGATTGTCGGCGTCGTGGGATCTTTCAGACAGCTGAATATCACTTAGATCTTGTACTTGTAACAGTTGGAAGTGCTTGATTGTGAATGAATACTATTGAATGTTGCCTTTAAAGTACTACACTCAAATCGTTTCACTAAAAGCGAAGAATTTGTTTTTTTTATTTGCAGAGTATGCGTACACATTGAAGGTAAACGAGAAGAGCGATGTGTACAGCTTCGGCGTGGTGCTGCTGGAGCTGATAACAGGCAAGTGGCCTAACGACCCTTCGTTCGGTGAGAACAAGGACATTGTGAAGTGGGTTACGGAGACTGCCCTTTCTTCCCCCCAAGGTGGAGACGACGAGGCTGCAGGGAATAATTACTTCTGGGACATGGACCAGCTTTTGGACCCGAGAATGGACCCCTCAGCAGATGACCTCGAAGAGATTGAGAAGGTCCTCGATGTAGCTCTATCTTGCACCTCGGCATCTCCCACCAATAGGCCATCCATGAGACGGGTGGTCGAGTTGCTCAAGGTGCGGAAACCCACCAGCTCGAAATGAAATGTCGATATGCGCAGAAGTTTGGGATGTAATGGATTAGCCGAAATAGTTAGTATGACATTTTGGGCGACCCGCCTTGGTGTATATTGTTGTGGCTTTTGGCTTGGTGATGGTTCAGCTTGATTATGATAGTTAGTCGGCTAGGTTTTGTCCATGTGATCAGCCCAGAAAGAAAATCTATGAAGAAGTGATGTTTTTCGGGCATTTAGATTTTTATGTAGCGAAAGTTAAGGTGCTGTTTGGTTGGAGGAACCTTTCAAATTCTCTGTTCTTCAAAAAGTATTGAAAGCCCTGAAAGTAAACGTGTCTTTATGATTATGTCTTTTCCGTGTGCAATTCAACGAAATCATTTTCACTACATGGCCTTGTTAGCATGAAGATATAGAAAGTGAATTCTATGGATTTGCATGACAGACTTGCATATATATGATGATTCGACCGACTTCATAAACAAGAGCATCGTTCTATGAGTGAGCCGCTTGTGGTTTAACCTGATAATCAAGAGGTTCAATATGTGATACTCATGATGGGACTACCCGTGTCCATTTATTATCTATTATGAATTATATTTCGTTATACTATACTTGTATGCATCCTTTATAATTGGAAAAAGAAAAACTTAAAATTATAAACAACACTTTTAAAGTACAGATATAGGTCATATATGGCATGAAGGAATAGAAATAATCTATAAATTGTATTGCCACGTAAAATTCCACATATTTTATATGCGTATATACTGCATTTCCTTCACTTTCTATCTCTTCGTGCCAAACAAGGCCATAGTGGATATGATTTGCGGTATCCATCGTGTCTCCTGAGCACATCAAATTAGTGAAGTGATAAGTCAGACGAAATCGATATACAACTCCATTCACTTAATATTAGGTATGCAAAGCATGGAACAAGCATATATATGAATATTTTATGGTCATCAGTCATCTACTTGCTATTCGATTGGAATAGTGCTCATACAAATGTGACTTTCTTTTCATTAATAAAGTATATAACCAAAAACTTTTGTAGACTGAAATCACATTTCTATTATAATATATAAAAATAAAAAGTATGTCACCTTTTATAAACCCTCAACTTGTGGTTACTTGCCTTCTGGTTTGTTCAGAAATTTAAATTTTTAATAAAAAGATTCATGTATCCATCTATTGCAGAAATAGATTCATGCATCTGTTAATTTAAATTAAATGAATTTTGCAAGTTCTTGTATATTCGGTTCAACGAATTTTAGATGTTCATTTACATTATTCGTATTTAGGGATATAACTAGATATTCTTTTTTGAAAAGTTAAAAATTCTCTAAATAATTTAAAAGTTTTTCTCGAAATATGAAATGCATTTTTAACTTCAGTGTACTATATGTCCTATAAATAGAGTACGGGAAACTTCATTTTCTAGACTATTTTCTTTCTACTGTTATTTCTCTTTACACTTTACCTCAAGATGTTTCTCTCACTATCGACATACTGCATTTTAAATTTAAGTTTAAGTTATAACTATTTCTCTTAAATTTTTTAATTCACATCGGGTGTATAATATACATTTTCTATAACATAAGTTCTTTCTGTAATGTTTTATAATTAACAACAATAATCTCATACGAATCAAATTACTTATTCTTATGATTGCAATTTGATTTTTCTTAATTATATTAGATAATTTTTTTCTTTCATAATAAAAAATAATTAGGCATATTATTTTCCATACCATTTTTTGTATGATTAGATTATTGCAATTAAAATTTTCATTCCTATACTATTTAACTTATTATCTATTTTAAACAAATTTCAAAATTATTTAAAAAACACTATGTAATATGCGAGAGCTCTATTTTTTTAATTCTCATTTAATGTTTAATATATTGTTATTATTTTTATATTTAAAAAATTATAACATTTAAAATTTTATTAAAAATGTAAATAAACATTATAAATTTTAAAGTAAAACGTTAAATCAATTCACAAATGTATTAAAAGTTTTCTAAAAAGTAATTAAAAATTAAATAAATTAAATAATTTCTAAAACCCACGCGGCACGCAGGCGTAATCCTAGTTTTTCTATAACAAAGCTGTTGGTAGTATACACATTGTGCGGGCATTAATATGTAAATGTAACTAATTTCTCAAAACAACTTAAAATACAAAATTACCTAAAGACTGATTAGATAACTTAACATAAGGTTTATTACTAAAATTGTTTTGAAATTAAATAATATGCATGATTATATGATATATACTTTCACTAAAGCTTCATGAAATATTTCAAGACAATGATTGTTGTTAATTTTAGCAGTCATAAACGTGATTGATTTCCTATTTTTGCTTATTCCCTACTTTAAGCATTAGTTTTGATTTTAACAGTTTTAGAGTATGGTTTCCCATGTCCCGAACAATTTAATTTTTTTTTGCTGTAATCAATACTTTTAGTTTTTAGAAATTATATTTCTTCATTTGTATATCAGTAATAACATTTCCAAATCAAGCCCAAGTCTTAAGCTTTTATACAGTATATATAACTCACAAGTCCATATTAAGCAACACGATTCGCACTCCAACTGGAATTTTGAAATGCCCTTAATAACCAACGAATGCCAAGTGCTTTTCCTTGTGTGGATCCTATTTCAATGGGAACTTGATGAGTCGATCCGCCTTCACATCTTGCTTTCATATGTATAAAATTATCGGAAAATCCTAATGTAATAAGAAATGTAAAGTACGTAAAAAAAGGCGCAAAAATGATGCGAGAGTTTTTCAGTGAGTAGGATTGGTTATCCGAATATGTTTGTAGACGTATAGCTCCATAAATTCTATGGAAGATTCTAATAATAAATAAAATGAATCAAGACATGCATGGTAAGTGAATTATATACCTAAATACAGTCTTAATGATCGGTAGGTTTTGGCACTATATAAGAGGATCATTAACCAAGTCTCTCTTCATTCACCTCTTATCACAAAATATGTGTTTTATATAATTTATGAATATATATTATACACTCATGTAAAATTACATTATATAACTATTGTTTTGGCTGAATCTGGAAGATTCTCATCTATGAGCACATTCGAGATAATACGTTAATTTATTTGATACATGTGATATATTTTGTAGATTTTATAAAAAAAAATGGAACATTGGTTGCAGGGTTGACATAAAATTTAGAAGACCGAAAAAGAAGGGCCCGACAGCAGCAGAGGTGGTCGCTGAAGAGGAGGTACGTAGCAGCCCGTTCATGTTCAGGTGCTTGTGGAGCTCATCCGTCAGCTTGTTCATCGCGGCCATGCTCGTGATCAGCTCCTTGGGGACTTTGCTCATTGATCGGAGTGTTCCACGGGGTTTGCTCTCTCTCTCCATCCATTTTTAAGGAGCTTTTCTAATTCCCCACACCTTTGTTTATCTTCCCTCGGCCTCTCAATGTACCTCCCTCTGGGCCTCTCAGAGTCGAGCCTTTTGATTCAAGAAAAGCTGCCTCGTGCTGCCAAAATTGCAATTCTTGCCTCAAGCCATGAAATCTGAGATAATCCCTCCAAAGGTCAGGCACATAGTGTACTGCACTCGATGAAGCAATACATGGTACAGATGTCATATTCCTTCCTTGACCGCGCAACTTGCCTCGGTGGACTCCTTGGCTTAGTCGACCTCAATGAAACCTTCCTAGGTGTCCGGGTAGCAAAAGAGCTTTCACTAGTGAGAAGGGACGTTATTTTTATCAAATGTTTTGTAGCAGTGATTTCATAAGAGAATTTAGCCTTTCAGAGTAACAAAAAAGGGCCTATATTCTCTGTTACGTAATTGAAACAAAATTTAAAAATAATATTCTTTTCCATTAGTAAAAATAATATTCTTTTCCAAGAGGTTGCCCATTCAAGGAAGGAATGTGACACCTCTTCCATGTATTGCTTCATCGAGAGCATGATCGTACCCGGGCTCCAGAGAATTAGATCCCACGTTCTGTGCTAACTAGTGATGGGGTTGTCTCATACATTTCAAAGCCAGCTGAGGCAGGAATCGTATTTCTGAGAGCAAGAGGCTGGTGCGTACATCGAGGTATTAAAGAGGCTGAAGGGAGAAACACGAAGAGGTAGGGAGTTATGGAAGCTCCTGGTGATGGACGGGGACACGGAGCAGACATGGTGAAACACTCTGATGAATGAGCAGAGTCCCCAAGGAGCTGATCGTGAACAAAGTAGCGATGGAGTAGCTGATGAATGAGCTCGACCAGCACCTTGTCGAACAGGCTGCTGCCTCTTCTTCCATGATGATCTCTGCTGCTGCTGGGACTTCCCGTGCAGGCTTCTATGACAATCCTGCGACCAACGTTCATCTCAGTCGGGAAGGCGATGGTTCTACTTCTGAACATTTGGATCCATCTTCGCTGCAGAATTAGGATACCATGTGTTGGACTTACTTTGATTTAGTGACCTTTCTTTTTCCTCACGACCATGTGTTGGATACCATGTATTTGCAGTTTCACGACCCCAAATGCTTCATTCAGATATATATTTCTCACACTCATCTAAGGCCAAGCCCTAAAAATTATTTGGGCCGAAATTAGACCCAACTACTGGTAAAAACTCGAGGTTGAATATTCAGCTTTCTTAAACTTTGATTATGCTACATACAAGTATGAATTGTTTTAATTTCGGTTGTAATTTTCTCCGGCTCGCAACTCAAATGAATAGAAGATGTCCAACTGAAATTAACATTTTGCTAAATAAAGCAGACCCGAAAAGGTAAATAATATATGTCAGACTTGCATATATATGATGATTCGACCGACTTCATAAACAAGAGTATCGTTCTATGAGTGAGCCGCTTGTGGTTTAACCTGATAACCAAGAAGTTCAATATGTGATACTCGTGATGGGACTACTCGTATTCATTTATTAGCTATTGTGAATTCTATTTCATTATACTATACTATACTAGTTTACCCCCATTATAACTGGAAGAAAAAAACTTAAAATTATCAACAACACATATAAAGTACATATATAGGTCATATATGGCATGAAGGAATAGAAATAATCCCTAAAATGTATCGCCACGCGAAATTCCACATATTTTATATTCATATATACTGCATTCCCTACACTTTCTATCTCTTCGTGCCAAACAAGGCCATAGTGGATATGATTTGCAGTATCCATGGTCAAATTAGTGATGATATAAGTCAGATGAATCCGATATACAACTTGATTAACTTAATATTGCGTATGCGAAGCATGGAACAACCATATATATGAATATTATATGGTCACCAGTCATCTACTTGCTATTCGACTGGAATTGTGCTCATATAAATGTGATTTTCCTTTCATTAATAAAGTATAAAACCAGAAACTTTTATTGAGTGAAAACAACTTTCTATTATAATATATAAAAATCAATAAGCACGTTGCCTTTTACAAACCCTTAACTTGTGGTTACTTGCCTCTTAATTTGTTAAGAAAAAAATTAAATTTTTAAAAAAAATTCATGTACCTATTTATTGCAGAAATAGATTCATGTATCTATTAATTTAAATTAAATGAAATTTGCAAGTTCCTGTATGTTCGGTTCAATGAATTTTTTATATTCATTTACATTATTCGTATTTAGGGATATAATTGGACATTCTTTTTTGAAAATTTTAAATTCTCTCAATAATTTCAAAGTTTTTTTCTCGAAATATGAAATGCATTTTTAACTTCAATGTACTATATGTCCAATAAATAGAGTACGAGAAACTTCATTTTCTAGACTATTTTCTTGCTACTGTTATTTCTCTTTACACAATACCTCGAGATGTTTCTCTCACGATCGATATGCTCGTATGTATTTAAATTTAAGTTTAAATTATAACTATTTCTCTTATATTTTTTAATTCACGTCGTGTGTATAATATACATTTTCTATAACATAAGTTCTTTTTGTAATGTTTTATAATTAACAATAATAATCTCATACGAATCAAATTACTTATTCTTATAATTGCAATTTGATTTTTTTAATTATATTAGACAATTTCTTCTTTCATAATAAAACAATATTATGGATATTATTTCCCATACCATTTTTTGTATGATTAGATTATAGCAATTAAAATTTTCATTCCTATAATATTTAACTTACTACCTATTTTAAACAAATGTAAAAATTACTATTTAATACGTGGGAGCACTATTTTTATAATTCTCATTTAATGCTTTATTATTTCTTATTTTTTATATTTAAAATAATTATTACATTTAATATTTTATTAAAAACTGTAAATAAACATTATAAATTTTAAAGTGAAATGTTAAATCAATTCACAAATGTATTAAAAGTTCTCTAAAAAGCAATTGACAATTAAATAAATTAAATAATTTCTCATAATCCTTGCTTTTCTATAACAAAGCTGTTGGTAGTATACACCTTGGGCGGGCATTAAGATGTAAATGTAACTAATTTCTCAAAACAACTTAAAATACAAAATTACCTAAAGACTGATTTCATAACTTAATATTAGGTTTATTACTAAAACTATTTTGAAATTAAATAATATGCATCCTTATATGATATATACTTTCAATAAAGCTTCATGAAATATTTCAAAACAATGATTGTTGTTAGTTTCAGCAGTCTTAAATGTGATTGATTTCTCATTTTTGCTTATTCTCTACTTTAAGCATTAGTTTTAATTTCAACAATTTTAGAGTATGCCCCTCCAAGTCCCAATTATTATTTTTTCTGTAGTCAGTACTTTTAGTTTTTTGCAATTATATTTCTGCATTTGTATATCGGTAACGACACTTCCAAATCAAGCCCAAGTCTTAAGCTTTTATACTGTATATATGACTCACAAGTCTATATTAAGTAACACGATTCCCACTCCAACTAGAATTTTGGGATGCCCCAAATAACCAGCTAATGGAAAGTGTTTTTCCTTGCGTGGATCCTATTTAAATTGGAACTTGACGAGTCGATCTGCCTACACATCATGCTTTCATATGTATAAAATTATCGGATAATCCTAATGTAATAAGAAATGTAAAATAGGTACATAAAAAAGGAGGAAAATGATGCGAGAGTTATTCAGTGAGGAGGATTGGTTATCCGATGATGTTTGTAGACGTATAGCTCCATAAATTCTATGGAAGTTTCTTACAATATATAAAATGAATCAAGACGTGCATGGTAAGTGAATTATACACCTAAATACAGTCTTAATGATCGATAGGTTTTAATGCTATATAAGAGGATCATTAACCAATTCTCTCTTCATACACATCTTTTCACAAATATGAGTTTTATATAATTTATGAATATATGTTATACGCTGATGTAAGATTACATTATATAACTATTGTTTTGGCTGAATCTGGAAGATTCTCATCTATGAGCACATTCGAGAGAACATGCTAATTTATCTGATGCATGTGATATATTTTGTAGATTTTATAAAAAATGGAACATTGGTTGCAGGATTGACATAAAACTTAGAAACCCGAAAGAGAAGAGCCCGAAAGCAGCAGAGGTGGTCGCTGAAGAGGAGGTACGTAGCAGCCCGTTCATGTTCAGCAAAGTGCTTGGGGAGCTCATCCGTCAGCTTCTTCATCGAGGCCATGCTCGTGATCAGCTCCCTGGGGACTTTGCTCATTGATCGGAGTGTTCCACCGGGTTTGCTCTCTCTCTCCATCCCCTTTTAAGGAGCTTTTCTAATTCCGCACGCCTTTGTTTATCTTCCTTCGGCCTCTCAATGTACTTCCCTCTGGGCCTCTCGGAGTCGAGATTCTGATCTGAGAAAAGCTGCCTCGTACTGCTGAAATTGCGATTCTTGCCTCATGCCGTGAAATCTGAGACAATTCCCTCCAAAGGTTAGGCACATTCTTGGGAGCACGAGCACCAACTTGCACTCGATGAAGCAATACATGGTACAGACGTCACATTCTTTCCTTGACCGCGCAACTTGCCTTGGTGGAGCTCAGTGAAACCTTCATAGGTGTCAGGGTAGCAAAAGAGCTTTTCACTAGTGAGAAGGGACGTTATTTTTATCAAATTTTTTGTAGCAATGATTTCAAAAGAGAATTTAGCCTTTTAGAGCAACATAAAAAGCCCTACATTCTCTTTTATGTAATTGAAACAAAATTTACAAATATTCTTTCCATTAGTAAAAACTCTTTTGCGACCTTAGCCCCTAGGAAGGTTTTATTGAGGTCGAACAAGCCTAGGGGTCCACCAAGGCAGGTTGCCTATTCAAGGAAGGAATGTGACACCTCTGCCATGTATTGCTCCATCGAGAGCATGATTGTATCCGGGCTCCTGAGAATTAGATCCTACGTTCTGTGCTAACTAGTGATGGGGGTCTCATATATTTCAAAGCCAGCTGAGGCAGGAATCGTATTTCCGGGAGCATGAGGCTGGTGCGTACATCGAGGTATTAAAGAGGCTGAAGGGAGAAACACGAAGAGGTAGGGAGATATGGAAGCACCTGGTGATGGACGGGGAGACGGAGCAGACATGGTGGGGCACTGCTATGAATGAGCAGAGTCCCCAAGAAGCTGGTCGTGAACATAGCTGCGATGGGGATGCTGATCAATGAGCTCGACCAGCACCTTGTCAAACAGGCTGCTGCCTCTTCTTCTATGATAATCTCTGCTGCTGCTGGGACTTCCGGTGCAGGCTTCTATGACAATCCTGCAACCAACGTTCATCTCGGTCGGGAAGGCGATGGTTCCACTTCTGAACATTTGGATCCATCCTCGCTGCAGAATTAGAATACCATGTGTTGGACTTACGTTGATTTACGGATCTTTATTTTTCCTCACGACCATGTGTTGGATGCCATGTACTTGGGAGTTTCACGACCCCAGATGCTTCATTCAGATATATATTTCTCACAGTCATCTAAGGCCAAGCCCTAACCATTTTTTGGGCTGAAATTAGACCCAACTACTAGTAAAAACTCGAGGTTGAATATTCAGCTTTCTTACGATTTGATTATGCTACATACCAGTATGACTTGTTTTAATTTCGGTCGTAATTTTCTCCCGCTCGCAACTCAAATGAATGAGCCGAGATCCAACTGAAATTAACATTTTGCTAAATAAAGCAGACCTGAAATGGTAAATAATGTATGACAGACTTGCATATATATGATGATTTGACCGACTTCATAAACAAGAGCATCGTTCTATGAGTGAGCCGCTTGTGGTTTAACCTGATAACCAAGAGGTTCAATATGTGATACTCATGATGGGACTATCCGTGTCTATTTATTAGCTATTATGAATTATATTTCATTATACTATAACTGTATACCTCCTTTATAATTGGAAAAAGAAAAACTTAAAATTATCAACTGCACATACAAAGTACAGATATAGGTCATATATGGCATGAAGGAATAGAAATAATCTCTAAAATGAATCGCCGCGCGAAATTCCACATATTTTATATGCATATATACTGCATTCCCTTCACTTTCTATCTCTCCGTGCCAAACAAGGCCATAGCGGATATGATTTGCGGTATCCATGGTGCCTCCCGAGCACATCAAATTAGTGAAGATATAAGTCAGATGAATCCGATATACAACTCTATTCACTTAATATTGGGTATGCGAAGCATGGAACAAGCATATATATGAATATTATATGGTCGTTAGTTAGGGGTGGCAATTCATGTCGTGTCGTGTTTATACGTGTCGTGTCTAAACGAATTCATGTCATCGAAATCATAACCCGTACACGACACGATTATTAAACGGGTCAGGTTTTGGAAACCCGTACACGACCTGTTTATATCCATGTCAACCCGTTTAGACACGTTAAAACCTGTTTATCAAAACGTATTATAATAGGTACATGTATACACGACACGATTATAACCATTATCCGAACACGTTAATACGACTTGTTTATCCGATCAATTCGGTTACCCAGTCATATTAACACGACTTATTTATTCGATTAACTCGTTTACTCGAACACGTTAACACGACATGTTTACACATTAACACGGAGATTGAGATGGAGGGGAGGGGGATGTGGACAGGGAAGAGGCGAGAGCCGCATCCGAGGGAGGCAGCGATGGCGAGGATGAGATCGAGCCGTGAGGCGCATTGGCAGGAGCCGGAGCCGGCGAAGCCATGGGCTTCGAAGGGGAGATGGTGGGAGTGGAGTCGGCGGCGAGCTTGGGAGAAGGGGAGGGCGAGATCTTAGGCGGATCTGCAGACAATGCGAGGTGCACAGAGATGAGAGCAATGAGAGCGAAGAAGCCGAACTTCACCATTGATGGATGAGAATAGGGAAATCAAATCGCAGATGAGATCTGAAGGAGGGTAGTAGAGAAGTAGAAGTAGAAGTGGAAGTGCGATTGTGCTGTGTTGTATTGGGTGAAAGAAAGGAAAGTAAATTAGGTTAAAGAAATGAAAGTAAATTAGGTTATGAACTTAAGAACTTAGGGTTATACAAGGATATTTTGGTAATCCAAATACATAAATAGGTTAACGGATTACACGATTATAGTAACACAATTAATATGTCTAAATAAATATGTTTAATCGTATATAATCGGGTTACACGGGTTCAACCCGGTAAGACATGCTTATTAACCGTGTTTAAATGAGTTGGAACCGTTTAGACCGATTATCAAAAACGTCCAACTCAAACCCGTTTAACTCCGTGTCGTATTATTGTGTCGTGCGAAATATTGCCAGCCCTATCGTCAATCATCTACTTGCTATTCGACTAGAATGATGCTCATATAAATGTGATTTTCTTTTCATTAATAAAGTATAAAATCAGAAACTTTTGTAGAGTGAAAACAACTTTCTATTATAATATATAAAAATAAAAAAAAACACGTTGCCTTTTACAAACCCTTAACTCGTGGTTACTTGCCTCTTTGTCTGTTAAGAAAAAATTAAATTTTTAATAAAAAGATTCATGTGCCCATCTATTGCAAAAATAGATTCATGTATCTATTAATTTAAATTAAATGAATTGTGCAAGTTCTTGTATGTTCGGTTCAAAGAATTTTAGATGTTCATTTACATTATTCGTATTTAGGGATATAACTAGATATTCTTTTTTGAAAAGTTAAAAATTCTCTAAATAACTTAATAGTTATTATCTAAATAACTATTTCTCTTATATTTTTTAATTCACATCGTTTTTATACTATACATTTTCTATAACATAAGTTCTTTTTGTAATGTTTTATAATTAACAATAATAATCTCATACGAATCAAATTACTTATTCTTATAATTGTAATTTGATTTTTCTTAATTATATTGATAATTTTTTCTTTCATAATAAAACAATATTATGTATATTATTTTCCATACCATTTTTTTGTATGATAAGATTATAGCAATTAAAATTTTCATTCCTATAATATTTAACTTACTACCTATTTTAAACAAATGTCAAAATTACTATTTAATACGTGGGAGCACTATTTTTATAATTCTCATTTAATGTTTTATTATTTATTATTTTTTATATTTTAAAAATTATAACATTCAATATTATATTAAAAACTGTAATAAACATTATAAATTTTAAAGTGAAACATTAAATCAATTCTCAAATGTATTAAAAGTTCTCTAAAAAGTAATTGACAATTAAATAAATTAAATAATTTTTCATACTCGGCAACGCGTAGGCATAGTCCTTGTTTTTCTATAACAAAGTTGTTGGTAGTATACACCTTGTCCGGGCATTAACATGTAAATGTAACTAATTTCTCAAAACTTAAAATATAAAATTACCTAAAGACTGATTTGATAACTTAATATTAGTTTTAGTACTAAGACTATTTTGAAATTAACTAATATGCATCCTTATATGATATATACTTTCAATAAAGCTTCATGAAATATTTCAAAACAATGCTTGTTAATTTTAGCAGTCATAAATGTGATTGATTTCCCATTTTTGCTTATTATCTACTTTAACTATTAATTTTAATTTCAACGGTTTTAGAGTATGGCCTTCCAAGTCCCGAATAATTTTTTTTTCTTAATCAATACTTTGAGCTTTTAGCAATTATATTTCTACATTTGTATATCGGTAACAACACTTCCAAATCAAACACAAGTCTTAAGCTTTTATACAGTATATATAACTCACAAGTCTCTATTAAGTAACACGATTTCCACTCCAACTGGAATTTTGGGATGCCCCTTATAACCAACTAATGGAAAGTGTTTTTCCTTGTGTGGATCCTATTTCAATTGGAACTTGATGAGTCGATCTGCCTACACATTTTGCTTTCAAATGTATAAAATTATCGGAAAATCCTAATGTAACCAAGAAATGTAAAATAGGTATATAAAAAAAGGAGGAAAAATTATGCGAGAGTTCTTTTTTTTTTTTTTTTTTGCTGAATGATGCGAGAGTTATTCGGCGAGTTGGATTGGTTATCCGAAGATGTTTGTAGACGTATAGCTCCATAAATTCTATGGAAGATTCTAACGATACATAAAATGAATCAAGACATGCATGGTAAGTGAATTATATACCTAAATACAGTCTTAATGATTGATAGGTTTTAACGCTGTACAAGAGGATCATTATCCAAGTCTCTATTCATCCACATCTTTTCACAAATAGTAGTTTTATATAATTTATGAATATATATGATACACTGAAGTAAAATTACATTATATAACTATTGTTTTGGCTGAATCTGGAAGACTCTCATCTATGAGCACATTCGAGAGCATATGTTAATTTATCTGATGCATGTGATATATTTTGTAGATTTTATAAAAAATGGAAAATTGGTTGCAGGATTGACATAAAACTTAGAAGACCGAAAGAGAAGGGCCCGACAGCAGCAGAGGTGGTCGCTGAAGAGGAGGTACGTAGCAGCCCGTTCATGTTCAACAAGGTGCTTGTGTGGAGCTCATCTGTCAGCTTCTTCATCGAGGCCATGCTCGCGATCAGCTCCTTGGGGACTTTGCTCATTGATCGAAGTGTTCCACCGGGTTTGCTCTCTCTCTCCATCCATTTTTAAGGAGCTTTTCTAATTCCCCACACCTTTGTTTATCTTCCCTCGGCCTCTAAATGTACTTCTCTCTGGGCCTCTCGGATTCGAGCCTCCTGACATGAGAAAAGCTGCCTCGTACTGTCGAAATTGCGATTCTTGCCTCAAGCCATGAAATCTGAGACAATTCCCCCCAAAGGTTAGGCACATAGGGTAGGACCTGATAATTATTGGGAGCACGAGCACCAACTTGCACTCGATGAAGCAATACATGGTACAGACGTCACATTCCTTCCTGGACAGCACAACTTGCCTTCGTATTTCCAGGAGCATGACGCTGGTGCATACATCGAGGTATTAAAGAGGCTGAAGGAGGAAACACGAAGAGGTAGGGAGTTATGGAAGCTCCTGGTGATGGGCTGGGAGACGGAGCAGACATGGTGGAACACTCCGATGAATGAGCAGAGTCCCCAAGGAGCTGGTCGTGAACATAGCCACGATGGGGATGCTGATCAATGAGCTCGACCAGCACCTTGTCGAACAGGCTGCTGCCTCTTCTTCTATGATGATCTCTGCTGCTGCTGGGACTTCCCTTGCAGGCTTCTATGACAATCCTGCGACCAACGTTCATCTCGGTCAGGAAGGCGATGGTTCCACTTCTGAACATTTGGATCCATCTTCGTTGCAGAATTATGATACCATGTGTTGGACTTACTTTGATTTACTGATCATTATTTTTCCTCACGACCATGCGTTGGATACCATGTATTTGGAGTTTCACGACCCCAAATGCTTCATTCAGATATATATTTCTCACTCACCTAAGGCCAAGCCCTAAACATTATTTGGGCGGAAATTAGACCCAACTACCAGTAAAAACTCGAGGTTGAGTATTCTGCTTTCTAACGCTTTGATTATGCTGCATACCAGTATAATTTGATTACGACCGAAATTTGTTTTAATTTAGGTCGTAATTTTCTCCTGCTCGCCACTTGAATGAATGAGCACAGATACAACTGAAATTGATATTTTGCTAAATAAAGCAGACCCGAATTGGTAAATAATGTATGATAGACTTTCATATATATGATGATTCAACCAACTTCATAAACAAGAGCATCGTTCTATTAGTTAGCCGATTGTGGTTTAACCTGATCAACAAAGTTTCTCTTACCAACTTGTGGGACGAGTCAAGAGTTTGGACGACACAATGTATTCTGCTTGTGCAGGATGGGCATAGAAATTTAAACCGACCAAGCCCAGGCACTAGCTCTACCCGACTTCCATCCGAACCAAATCCAAGCCCAGAAAACAACCAAGTCTACTTTCTCTATGGACATAATACATGGGTGTTTTAGTAATTTTATTCAAAGATAAGGGGTGAAAAGGCGGAGAAGGGGATTTTTGGCAATAAATTGGGAAAAGATCAAAAGGAAAAACGGGAGAGATCGGAGCAATATGATTTGGTTCTTTTTTTGCTGATTTTTTTTTTTAAAAAAGAACCAAATCCAGTATGAGTTAGTTGTTGTTGCTTTGTGATCGAGGTCTCTTTTTCTTAAGTAAGATTTCAAATTTGAGTTTTTTATGTTTTGAAAATCACTGTCCTTCAGACTCAAATGAACGCTTATCGCACGACTGTCACCAAAGCTCGTATGAGGGTTATTGACGCAGCGTACGACGCGAGTAATCGTCACAGACCCGTTGATTCGCGCACGAATACCGGAACTACGACCTTCTATACCTGTTGATTCTACGAATATCAGGAAATAGGCATCAAACTCGAATCGATTCGAGATTGGACAAAGTAAGAAAGTTCTGAATTTTATTGATAATCTGAAAAGACGACTCCCCTTGCCCTAGGGCTTACAGAAGGCTTAAATAGGTATTAATAAATCTAAATTGCATAAAAGAACTAAACTTTTCAAAAATTGCAAAAATACCATAATTAACATAAATTGTCTGTTTGAGGCCCTAAACGATGGAATTTGCCTTAAATATTGAAAAATCATAGCATAGCTGTGAGTTTTGCTCCGGATGTAGTTTCCTTCGAAATAGGGTCGTCAGAACCTATTTTTCTCCAGGTACCGACTTGCGAGGTCTTCTGCCGCATCATTTTCCCCTGGGTGGAGAAAATTCGTCCTCGAATCGTCATCGTCCGAGCTATCACCTGTGTAAGGAATCAGGTGCTTAACATTAAACACATCGGCAGTACGAATGTGGCTGGGAAGTTTAAGCCGATAGGCGTTCGAATTGATCTTCTCAACGATCTCCACAGGACCAATCTTTCTAGCAGCGAGCTTGTGGTAGTCACCAGCAGAAAATCGATCCTTCGTAAGGACAGCCCAAATAAAATCGCCAACTTCAAACTCCACGTGCCTTCTCCTTCGGTCAGTAACAGCCTTGTAATTCATGGCAGCATTCTTCAAATTATTCTGCACAGCTTCATGAATCTCTTGCAGCTCGTGAACGAAGTCAGCCGCCTTACCATGAACCCTGGTCTTATCCGGCACGGGTAACAGATCAAGGGGACCCCGAGGAGTAACATAATATACCACTTGGAATGGACTGAAACCAGTGCTGCGATTAACAGCATGGTTGTGCGCGAACTCCGCCGGACTTAACTTCTGATCCTAGCTCTTCACGTGCTCTCCTACTAAACCTCTCAACAGATTGCCCAAGGACCTGTTAACCACTTATGTTTGTCCATCCGTCTGCGGGTGATACGCCGTACTGAAGTTCAACTGGGTGTTCACCATCTTCCAAAGGCTCCGCCAAAAATGACTCAAGAAGCGGGTGTCCCTATCAGACACAATAGAGACTGGCAGATCATGCAGACGGTATACCTCCTGAATGAGAGTCTCGAGGTTCTCCCATGTGATTTTTATATGTTGATGATCTGGAAAATGTAAACCTCCTTTATCTGATCATGATTCTATGAACAAAGTCATTTGTTGTTATATGTGCTAGTATGGCTCCATTTGTATGCTCTGTCTAGAATTTGCCATTTACTTATTTAATTCTCTTTCTAAACCAAAACATCTTTCTCTCTCCAGTAGCTTATCTGATTCAATTTCCTTGGGCCTATATTTCTCGCATCGGATACAAGCAACTTAATAAATCTGCCTTCCCTGTTTAGTTGTTTTATCGAAAACTATTTGATAGGGGGAAAAGCAGTCGATGAATAATGATGCTGAAGAAGATGAATTTGATAATTTGTATGATGATGACGTAGGTGATTATGAAGATTTGGATGAGATTTGATATGCTTGTTCATTTTATGTTATGAGTTATGATATATGTTGTTAACATTTTATTTCGGGAGTTTGAGTTATGATTTGGATTTTGAACCTTGAATTTCGATAATTTATAACGATATTTTGAGTTTTTATGACTTATTGTTGATTTGTTGGTTTGTGTTTTTATTTGAATGAACAAGAATTAATTTTTTTTGCTCAGAAAAGTATGTTACATATATATATATATATGTTTTTTTTAATTACAGGTAGAATCTTACGATTCACGATTCGAATCGCGATTCACGATTCTACGACCCTCGATCGATTCTAGGTAGAATCGCGATTCTGACAACCTTGCTGATATCCACCCATGGCTGCAAGGGAATCAGCAGGGGCATGTACAACCCCGCGTTAGTAGCTGTACCCTTGGACACTTGACAAACCTTACAGCGCTGCATGTACTTCTCTACTTCTTTACGATTGTAGGCCAGAAATAAGATGACTGGACCAGCTACAATGTCCTGTCTCTTCCCACATGGCCCTCGCCGTGTAGCTGCTGAATAATGTGGGCTCGCAAACTACAATCAGGAATACAGAGCTGATTTCCCCTGAAAAGAAAACCATCCTGCAACACGTATTCTGTTCTTTCTCTAGCCCGAACTTTAGCTAGCGTCACAGAAAAATAGGGATCAACTTCAAGCAACTCAGCAAAAGAACTAAAACCAGGTACCTCAACAGTCATCCTGTTCAGAATGCTACGCCTTCGACTAAGAGCATCTGCAACGCGATTAGTGACTCCGCTCTTGTGCTTTACCACGAAAGTAAAGCGCTCCAGGTAAGCCACCCATGATGCATGACGAGCTGACACCTTATCTTGGCTATGGAGGTACTTCAGGACCTCGTGGTCGGTATACAAAATGAACTCCCTGTGGAAAAGGTAATGTCGCCAATGCTTCATTGCGAGTTTCACAGGATCTACGGAAGCGAAAAAGGAATAGAAATTCAAAATTTCCTACCCGTGAAACTAATCCCAAGACCTACTAGAAGAATAAGAGTAAATAAAAGCGTACCTGAAATATTTAAAATTGTCGACCGAGCGTACCACGCGTGACGCCTCTACCGGTATCCACACCGACTTTATCGACGAGTCTTCGAGATCGGCAGTGCTAGCGGCCAACACTCGAAAGAAACACCGATGCAACACCCGAAATTTTAAGACTAATGGGATTAATTCAAATTGAACAATTCAACTTGAATTTCCCCACATTAATGCACGTACACACATATGTATGTATATGCTTATGCATACATATATATCACATATATATGTATTCATATAGCACACGTATATATAAATGTACATGTACATGCACACATATATATAAGCATCAGGGGGGAGACTTTCAAGTCTCCTAACCGATGTGGGACAAGGGGATTTAAGGATCCCAAATTGCCATGTGTCACCGTATTAATCGTGCATCAATTTGGTCCATTTAATCTAATAAATCGAGTCTAAGTAATCGACAAATTTAATCTCATTAAATATCCGATTAATTAGTCGCACCATAAATCATCTAATCTCTATTAGACGATTTTATTGTTTCAAAATATGTCGTCAATTTAGTCGTAGTGTGTGACCCTGTATATTCCCAATTACGTTAATAGTAATATCGAAATCTCTATTTCAATATTAAAAACAGTGAGTGGCATCTAGTAATGCATCACTGTTACTCAAGTAATCGAAAAGTCAATTTCTCGACGAACCTCGTGACCTATATTACCATGTAATATAATCACTTTGTCCTCTATATCTCTATTGAGCCCAAGGCATGGTCGATGACATCCTTGTATGGCTCAATATCTCTTTTTCTTGGTTTACCGGGTAAGTTTATCAGAACAAATGAGCTCGATATCGCTATATCGACTCATTTGGGTATGCATACACTTTTAGACTTTAACCACCAAGTGGCCGTGAGATATCGCTCCCG
The DNA here is from genome assembly GCF_007655135.1 of Punica granatum. Lineage (NCBI taxonomy): Eukaryota > Viridiplantae > Streptophyta > Magnoliopsida > Myrtales > Lythraceae > Punica > Punica granatum. Next base: position 8,980,355 of record NC_045129.1, read on the forward strand.
TTTCGTAGGAGGGACAAATCCTATCTTAATCACTCACATTCCTCTCCATGCTCTGTGATATACCCAATAACTGTCTTTCTAACTAGCCTGTTACGGTGGCGTTTGACAGTATCAAAGTATATGACATTACATGTAGGAATCAACGGTGACCTCAAGTCAAAGGACCATTACACTATAGTCACTTTGAGATATGCTAATGACAGTTACGTAACAACCCATGTAGCAATCTCATGGCGGGTCAGTCCAATACACATTACTCTTAATGTATACATGTGGTGTGATTTGATATCTCCATATCCATGACCTGTGAGACTTGGTCATCAATCAACACCCACACTAGTCTAATCGTATTATCGTTGTCCTAATTAACGATAATACTTTGACTATGGACATTTAGGAATAATGTTCGGTAATTATACGATTTTACAATCAAGTCACACTTGATGCCTATTGAATCTACTATTCCAATGACATTATTGTGTAAAATCATATTTAGCGCAATCTACACAATAATGGAAATGCCTCGTATTATAATGAAATAGATATTATATTACAGAACTGATGATAGATTGCCTCTAGGGCATACACCAATTCCCAACAATCTCCCACTTGCACTAGAGCCAATCTGGCTTTTGTCTAATGCCAATAGATTTAGTGTGAGCCTCGTGCTTGCGCTGCACAAGAGGCTTTGTAAGTGGATCAGCGAGATTCTCATCCGTGAGTATTCTGCATATCTTCACATCTCCTCTGTCGATGATCTCGCGAATAAGATGGAAGCGCTTGAGTATATGTTTGGATTGCCGGTGAGACCTGGGTTCCTTAGCTTGCGCAATGGCTCCATTGTTGTCACAATAGAGATCCACTGGGTCTGCGATGCTAGGAACCACAGCAAGTTCTGTCACGAACTTCTTGATCCAAACGGCCTCTTTTACGGCGTTAGAGGCAGCAATATACTCGGCCTCTGTGGTAGAGTCGGCTACTGTTTCCTGCTTGGAACTCTTCCAACTCACAGCACCTCCATTCAGGCAGAACACATACCCTGACTGCGATCTACTGTCGTCTTTATTGGTCTGGAAGCTAGCATCGGTGTAACCTCTTACAACGAGCTCTTCTTCGCCTCCATATACCAAAAACATCTCTTTAGTCCTTCGTAAGTACTTAAGGATGTTCTTTACTGCGATCCAGTGTATCTCACTTGGATCTGATTGGTATCGACTCGTCATACTCAAAGCATACGAGACATCGGATCGAGTGCATAACATAGCATACATGATGGATCTAATAGCCGACGCATATGGAATCCTATTCATGCGGTCCCTCTCCTCTCGAGTAGAAAGACTCTGAGCCTTCGAAAGGCTTATACCGTGTAACATAAGCAGCGACCCTTTCTTAGAATTCTACATGCTAAAGCGCCGAAGCAGTTTATCTATGTATGCACTCTGACTTAAGCTAGGCAGTCTCCTAGATCTATCTCTATAGATCCTGATACCTAGCACGTAGGTAGTTTCGCCTAAGTCCTTCATAGAGAAACACCTTCCCAACCAAGTCTTCACAAACTGTAGGGAAGGAATGTCATTCCCGATCAAAAGTATGTCGTCTACATACAATACCAGAAAGATTACTACGCTCCCACTAACCTTCTTATAAACACAGGGTTCATCTTCATTCTTGATGAAACCAAACTCTTTGATTGCATCATCAAAACGAAGATTCCAGCTCCTAGAAGCTTACTTCAGCCCATAAATAGACTGTTGTAGCTTACAAACCTTTTTGGCACTATGTGGATCGACAAAACCTCAGATTGTGTCATATACACATCCTCAAGGAGCTTCCCGTATAGGAAAGCAGTTTTGACATCCATTTGCCAGATCTCATAATCATAATAAGCTGCAATTGCAAGCAAGATCCTGATGGATTTAAGCATAGCCACCGGGAAAAAGTTTCGTCATAGTCAACACCATGAACTTGTCTGAAACCTTTTGCCACAAGTCGGCCCTTAAAGGTAATCACATTACCGTCCATGTCAGTCTTCTTCTTGAAGACCCACTTACACCCAATGGGTTTTGCCCCTTCAAGTGGATCAACCAAAGTCCATACTTGGTTAGTGTACATGGACTCCATCTCAGATCTCATGGCCTCCAGCCATTTCTCAAAGTCAGGGCCTATTACGGCTTCCGCATAGGTTGTAGGCTCATCATTATCTATGAGCAATACGTCATTGTTTTGAGTCACGAGAAATCCATATCTCTCGGGCTCATGACGTATCCTACTAGACCTACGAGGCTCCTGTGTCACTTGTGCAGAAGATTGTGCCACAACACCTTGTGGTACTTGTTCTGCAATATCACCCGTCGATTGGTCAATGTCATTTTGTGGTAGAACTTCCCCAAGTTCTAATTTCCTCCTACTAGTTCCTTTGGAGAGAAACTCTTTCTCAAGGAATACCGCAGTTCGAGCAACAAATACTTTGCCTTCGATGGGATTATAGAAATAGTATCATCGAGTTTCCTTAGGATACCTCACAAAGTAACATTTGTCCGATTTAGGGCCAAGCTTATCCGAAGACAATCTCTTCACATAAGTTTCGCAACCCCATATCTTTAGAAAGGACATCTTGGGACGCTTCCCATACCACATCTCATGTGGTGTCCTTTCAACTGATTTCGACGGAGCATTGTTTAATATGAGAGCAGCTGTCTGTAGAGCATATCCCCAGAAGAGTCAGGTAAGTTTGCATGACTCATCAAAGATCGAACCATATCTAATAAAGTTCGATTCCTCCTCTCAGCTACACCATTCCACTGTGGTGTTCCAAGTGGAGTCAGTTGAGATAAAATCTCACACTGTTTAAGATAGTCAGCGAACTCATAGCTCAAATATTCACCTCCTCGATCTGATCGAAGAACTTTAATACTCTTACCCAATTGATTCTCCACTTCATTCTTAAATTCTTTGAACTTTTCAAAGGATTCAAATTTGTGTTTCATCAAATACACATATCCAAATCTACTGAAATCATCAGTAAATGTAATGAAGTGGAGACATACACCTCTAGCAAGCTTGTTCACTAGTCCATATACATCGGTATGTATGAGAGCGAGAAGATCACCCTTTCCGGTAAAAGGGGCCTTAGTCATTTTCCCCATTAAGCAAGGTTCGCATGTCTCGATCGATTCTAAATCAAATGAGTCCAGTAATCCATCCTTATGGAGTCTAGAGATGCGACTCTTGCTAATGTGACCTAAACGACAATGCCAGAGGTAAGTCGGGTTCGAATCATTAGATTTGAGCCGTTTGGTTTCCATATTATAAATAGGCGTATCTAGATCAAGAACATACAGACCATTACTTAAATGTGCACTGCCATAATATACATCATTCATGTACATAGAACAACACTTGTTCTTGATGGTGAAACAAAATCCCTTCTTGTCCAAACAAGAAATAGATATTATGTTTCTACTTATAGCAGGTACATAATAACAGTCGTCAAGATTTAATACTAGCCCAGTAGGCAAAACTAGGTGATAAGTCCCTACAGTTAATGCAGCAACTCTTGCTCCATTTCCAACTCGTAGGTCCACCTCGCCCTTTGCCAACGATCTACTATCCCTTAGGTCCTGCGTATTTCCACAAATATGAGCACCACACCCGGTATCTAATACCCAAGATGTAGAAGTAGTAGATACATTAATCTCTATAACATGGATACCTGAAGTGGAAGTCTCACTTCCCTTCTTCTTCTTCAACTCTTCCAAGTATACCTTGCAATTTCGCTTCCAATGTCCACTGTTGCCACAATGGAAGCAGTAATCATCCTTCGCCACCTTGGCTTTAGGCTTCAACACACCCAAGTCATACTTGGATGCACCTTTAGCCCTCTTGCCTTTACTCTTGCCCTTACCCTTTCTTTTGGACCCCTGGACCATTAGAATGGACTTCCCCTTGCTGATATCATGCTCAGCTGTTCTCAACATGTTAAGTAGTTCAGGCAATGGTTTATTGTAGTCATTCATATTATAGCTCATGATGAACTGACTATAATTGCTGGGCAGTGACTGTAGGACTAAATCTGTGGCCAACTCTTGACCCAGAGGAAATCCCAGTCGTCCTAGAATCTCAACGTACCCAATCATATCGAGTACATGAGGACCTACCGGGCTGCCCTCAGTCAACCTTGCTTGAAAGAGTGCCTTAGAAATCTCGAATCTCTCATGTCGGGCCTGCTCTTGATAGAGCTGCCTGAGATGCACGATCATATCGTACGCCTTCATGTTCTCGTGTTGCTTCTGAAGCTCCGAGTCCATGGTGACTAACATGAGACATCCGACGTTTACGGCATCATCATGATGCTTAGTATAAGCATCTTTCTCAGCTTGGGGGGCATCGTCAGGTGGTGGCGCAAGAAGAAGTTGCTTTAAGACATATAGCTTTTTTTCTTGGGTGAGAACAATTCTCAAGTTTCGATACCAACCAAGGAAATTATTCCCTGACATTTGTCCTTATCAAGGACGGATCGCAAATAGAAAGTACTAGAAGTGCTCCCTGTCATGGTAACTACCACAGAAATATGCAAAATAAGTATTATGACACAACAATATTCAATGAGGACTTTATTAAATATTGCTCCCACTATTTATATCAAATCAATGACCCTCACCATTGATTCAGAGAATATCATTCTCATAGTAGTTCAAGATCCATATCTCACCAAGCTCTGAGTCAGCGAGAGCTGATTCACCCAGAACTGGCTATTTAGGTAGGGAACTCACTTTCCCAATTGCATCACATGCAACTCTTGATTAGTTGGGTGAATAACTCCTTATTCAAATCTATCTTGTAGATCGATGCCCAACTACATGCCTCTGAACTCCTAATCCTATTAGGCTTGCTCAATTAAGTCCGACCCACTTGTAAACACTACGTCTTACTAGGATAGATGAGGGCATCCTGCGATGGTTAGGTCTACACACTCATCGATCTTGGTCTTGACGAGCGTTACACTGTGGAAGGATATGGACTTAATATTTTGAGGGATTTTATTAACATTTAATCGATCTCACCATACACTATTATGTAACCATTACATAATAGTCCACACGTATAACTATTATACTAACACAACTAGGACATAGTCCATGTCTAACAGTCATGCACCGCAAATATCAAACATAATCACACCAGTACAAGCATAAAATCATATTTTATGCTATTATCTACTCAGATTCTAACTAGCTAGGCTCTGATACCAATTGTTAGTTTCACAGGATCTACGGAAGCGAAAAAGGAACAGAAATTCAAAATTTCCTACTCGTGAAACTAATCCCAAGACCTACTAGAAGAATAAGAGTAAATAAAAGCGCACCTGGAATATTTAAAATTTTCGACCGAGCATACCACGCGTGACGCCTCTACCGGTATCCACACCGACTTTGTCGACGAGTCTTCGTGATCGACAGTGCTAACGGCCAACACTCGAAAGAAACACCGATGCAACACCCGAAATTTTAAGACTAATGGGATTAATTCAAATTGAACAATTCAACTTGAATTTCCCCACATTAATGCACGTACACACATATGTATGTATATGCTTATGCATACATATATATCACATATATATGTATTTATATAGCACACGTATATAAATATATGTACATGTACATGCACACATATATATAAGCATCAGGGGGGAGACTTTCAAGTCTCCTGACCGATGTGGGACAGGGGATTTAAGGATCCCAAATTGCCATGTGTCACCGTATTAATCGTGCATCAATTTGGTCCATTTAATCTAATAAATCGAATCTAATTAATCGATAAATTTAATCTCATTAAATATCCGATTAATTAGTCGCACCATAAATCATCTAATCTCTATTAGACGATTTTATTGTTTCAAAATATGTCGTCAATTTAGTCGTAGTGTGTGACCCTGTAGGTTCCCAATTACGTTGATAGTAATATCGAAATCTCTATTTCAATATTAAAAACAGTGAGCGGCATCTAGCAATGCATCACTGTTACTCAAGTAATCGAAAAGTCAATTTCTCGACGAATCTCGTGACCTATATTACCATGTAATATAATCCCTTTGTCCTCTATATCTCTATTGAGCCCAAGGCATGGTCGATGACATCCTTGTATGGCTCAATATCTCTTTTTCTTGGTTTACCGGGTAAGTTTATCAGAACAAATGAGCTCGATATCGCTATATCGACTCATTTGGGTATGCATACACTTTTAGACTTAACCACCAAGTGGTCGTGAGATATCGCTCCCGTTTCGTAGGGGGGACAAATCCTATCTCAATCACTCACATTCCTCTCCATGCTTGTGATATACCCAATAACTGTCTTTCTAACCAGCCTGTTACGGTGGCGTTTGACAGTATCAAAGTATATGACATTACATGTAGGAATCCATGGTGACCTCAAGTCAAAGGACCATTACATTATAGTCACTTTGAGATATGCTAATGACAGTTACGTAACAACCCATGTAGCAATCTCATGGCGGGTCAGTCCAATACACATTACTCTTAATGTATACATGTGGTGTGATTTGATATCTCCATATCCATGACCTGTGAGACTTGGTCATCAATCAACACCCACACTAGTCTAATCGTATTATCGTTGTCCTAATTAACGATAATACTTTGACTATGGACATTTAGGAATAATGTTCGGTAATTATACGATTTTACAATCAAGTCACACTTGATGCCTATTGAACCTACTATTCCAAGGACATTATTGTGTAAAATCATATTTAGCGCAATCTACACAATAACGGAAATGCCTCGTATTATAATGAAATAGATATCATATTACAGAACTGATGATAGATTGCCTCTAGGGCATACACCAATTCCCAACATTAATCGCCTGCACTACCGCATAGAATTCCACGTCGTAGGTGCTGTATCTCACTTTCGCCCCCGTCAGCTTCTCGCTGAAGGAAGCAATTGGCCTGCTGTTTTGGCTCAAGACTGCTCCAATCCCCACCTTCGATGCATCAGAATGCAACTCAAAGGGCTATTGAAAATCTGGCAGGACAAGAATCAGGGCGGTCGTGAAACGCTCCTTAATATTCTGGAATGCCGTTTCTGCCCCCTCTGTCCACTCTAATTTGCCTCCCTTCATGCAGTCAGTTAAGGGAGCCATAATACTGCTGAAATGAGGAATAAACCGCCTGTAGAAGGAGGCTAACCCATGGAAACTCCTGACTTCAGTAATGCTCATTGGTCTAGGCCACTGCTTGACTGCCTCGACCTTAGATGAGTCAACCCTCAAACCATCAGCAGCAGCAACAACATAACCAAGAAAAAGAACTTCTGACCTCATAAAAACACATTTCTTCAACGCCGCATATAGTTTCTCGCGTCGAAGAACAGAGAGGACTTCACGCAAGTGGGCCAGGTGTTGCTCGGAGTCGGCACTGTAGATCAAGATGTCATCAAAATACACAACCACACACCGACCAATGAAAGGCCGCATAATCTGGTTCATCACTCTCATGAACGTGCTCGGTGCATTCGACAGCCCAAATGGCATTACCAACCATTCATATAACCCCTTTAGCCTTGAATGCGGTCTTCCATTCATCTCCAAGACGAAATGAATCTAGTGATATCTGCTCTTCAAGTCCAGCTTCATAAAAATCCTGGCACCACTCAGCTGGTCAAGCAAATCATCCAAGCGAGGAATGGGAAAACGATACCTGACCGTTATCTTATTGATGGCTCGACTGTCTACACACATACGCCATGATCCATCCTTCTTAGGCACTAGAAGTGCCGGGACAGCACACGGGCTCATACTCTCCCGAATAAACCCTTTCGATATCAGCTCCTCCACCTGTCTCCTTAACTCTTCATGTTCAGCCGGGCTCATCCTGTAGTGTGGTCTGTTTGGAAGGGCCGCAACAGGTTGCAAGTCGATATGGTGTTGGATGTCCCACAAGGGTGGTAGACCATTTGGCAAGCTCCTCAGGAAAGACATCCTGAAATTCTTTCAAGATTGGTAAGGACTCACAAGACGTAAGACCGTCCTCCACAACCTCCCTGCCCACAAGAGCAAACATATACTCTGCATCATGCAACTCCTCCTAAAATCGGGCAAGGGACAGCAAGTTGGTTGCAGTAACCGGATTCGCAGGTTCGGGCTCAATAGCGTCCCTCCCTCTGTTTGGTACCGGGACAATCTTTAATCCCTTATGCGTGAAGCTGTATTTATTGGTCCGTCCATCATGGCTCACGCTCCTATCAAACTGCCAGGGCCTTCCCAACAACAAGTGACACGCATCCATCATGACAACATCACACCACACAGAGTCCCTATACCGAGGGCCAATAAAGAAAGTAACCAACGCGTGCTTCAACACACTCACTTCACCTTTTTCTTCAGCCATGCCAGCTTATACAGTTTGGGATGTGGCTCACTTCGCAGGCTCAACTTTTGCACGGCCTCAGCAGATACGATGTTCTCGCAGCTGCCCGAGTCTATCATGAAACGACAGACTTTATTTCCGATGGTGCAGGTGGACTGGAAGATGTTGTTACGCAGCCAGTCTTCATCCACAGCTCTCGGGGTCATACAAGACCTTCTTACCACCTGATTGGGCACTCCATCTCCAGTCACAATTTCTTCCTCCTCGTTAAACTCGACCTCTCCATCACCTCCAGCTACATAAACTGCGTCATCAAACAATTCCTCTTCAATAAAAATCGCCTTTTTTTCCCCTTTTCTGTACTCAGATTGCCGATGCCCGGGCTCTCCACACTTGAAGCACTTCGCTCCGCTACTGCTCGGCCCGCTATTGCTCGGCCCAATGTTGGCAGGTCTCATCGGACGCCCAAGAACAGCACTACTACCGCCAGCTCGGACAGCTCCACCGGTTCCTGCAACGGCAACACCTCCACCGAACGCCCCGCTTCGCTCTCGCTTTGCTGTCTTTCGATAATCAGGGCCTCTGATGGGCGGAAGACACGTTAATAGGGTCGAACAAATTAATCGTGTTCTGTAGCTGCACTCTCAGCCCGCCAATATATCTCCCACCAGCTGATCCTCGGTTTCCTGAAGCTCATTACGAGCAACCAACTGGTAGAACTCATTGGTGTAATCATCCACCGATCTACTGCCCTGCCTCAAGTTCTACAGGCGTTGGTACATGATCCTCTGAAAATTATAGGGCAGAAAGGTAGCCCTCATCTTTTTCTTCATCTTTTCCCATGACGTGATCTTCGGTTTGCCCATCCTACTACGGAGTAAGCTTCACCTGTTGCCACCACAATGACGCCCTACCACGTAACCGAGTCGCCACAAGCTGTACCCGCTTGATCTCAGGTACCCCCTTGAACTCCAAAACCTCTTCTACCATTGCCAGCCAATCTAGAAACTCTTCTGGCTGCAAACCCCTTGGAATTCGGGAATATCGGTCCGAATGCCCGTCTCCCATCGCTGCCTGTCTTCCTCGATTGGGCCCCTTTGCTGTCTTCGTGGAACATCAGCGAAAAAAATTCTCCCTTTCCGACTCCGCTTCAGTTTCCTCTCGATCAAGGTCAAAATTCGAATTAGGGTTTCTCCGATTCTGACTCTCCATAAGTGCAGCCATCTGTTGTGTTAGCTGCTCCACCATACGATCCAGCCTCTGATCCCTCTCCCGATTCCTCTGATCCAGTTGATCCAGCCTCTGCTCCAGATGTCGCAGATTATCACGGTCATAAACATCTTCCACACGATCCCTCCTCCTGGGCGGCATCGTTGATCCAAGAACGAACGCAGCTCTGATACCAACTGACGCAGCGTACGACGCGAGTAACCGTCACAGACCCGTTGATTCGCGCACGAATACCGGAACTACAACCTTCTATACCTGTTGATTCTACGAATACCAGGAAATAGGCATCAAACTCGAATCGATTCGAGATTGGACAAAGCAAGAAAGCTCTGAATTTTATTGATAATCTGAAAAGACGACTCCCCTTGCCCTAAGGCTTACAGAAAGCTTAAATAGGTATTAATAAACCTAAATTGCATAAAAGAACTAAACTTTTAAAAATTGCAAAAACACCCTAATTAACATAAATTGCCTGTTTGAGGAACTAAACGATGGAATTTGCCTTAAATATCGAAAACTCACAATGTGAGTTTTGCTCCGGAGGCCGTTTCCTTCGAAATAGGGTCGTCAGAACCTATTTTTTCCACTCCAGGTACCGACTTGTCAGGTCTTTTACCGCATCAGTTATTGAGGATCAGTTGATTTCTAACACGTAATATTCCAGTGATCAATTGTTTTCTTGATCATCCTAGAAAACTTCATGAAGTTGATCATCCAAAACTTAAACATTCTATTATCACTATTGACCCATCACTTCATTGTTTCAACCGTGTTGAATTGAACTTGCCAAAATTTGAATCAATGAGACCACCATACAATTCTGAAAATGTTAAATCAACAATGTTGTCATGCTTCAGATTGAACATATATAGTTTACGAGGAGTTCATTAGATTAATTGAACGTCTCTTTCTGGAGTCTGAGCATTGGGAGTGCGAGAAGGGGATTTTTGGCAGTAAATTGGGAAAAGATCAACAGAAAAAGGGGAGGGGATTGGTCACACCAACCTTATTTGGTTAAGGTGCTTCTTAATCGATGCCTCTTTTTCTTAAAGAATCACCCATGAAACTCAATATGCTGTCACACGATTGTCATTAAAGCTCGCAGTAGGCCCCAACAGCATTGGAGGTTGTCAATGAGGAGAAGGCGCAGCAGCCCCGTTCAACAAGGTGCTGGTTGAGCTCGTCCATTAGATTCTCCATCGCGGCTAGGCTCACGATTGGCTCCTTAGGGCTTTGATCGTTGATCGGCATGTTCCAACAGGTTCACTGTATCTACCCGCCCATTTTTAGGAGATTCTCTAAGTTTCCCCTACCAGCTCTTCGGTTTTCCTTCCCTCGACCGTGTCAATACCTCAATATATTCTCTTTGAGCCTCTTGATCAGGATAAAGAAAAGCTAAAATTAATAAAAATGGCATAGTACAGTGGCGTAAGTTCTAGCCTGATAACCAATAGGTTCAACATGTGATAGTCATGATGGGACTACCCGTATTCATTTATTAGCTATTAGGAATTCTATTTCATTATACTATACTTGTATACCTCCTTTATAATCGGAAAAAAAAAACTTAAAATTATTAACAGCACATTTAAAGTACAGATATAGGTCATATATGGCATGAAGGAATAGAAATTATCTGTAAAATGTATCGCAACGCAAAATTCCACATATTTTATATGCGTATATACTGCATTTCCTTCACTTTCGTGCCAAACAAGACCATGGTGGATATGATTTGCGGTATCCATCGTGTCTCCTGAGCACATCAAATTAGTGAAGATATAAGTCAGATGAAACTGATATACAACTCTATTCACTTAATATTTGGTATGCAAAGCATGGAACAAGCATATATGTGAATATTATATGGTCATCAGTCATCTACTTGCTATTCGACTAGAATGGTGCTCATACAAATGTGACTTTCTTTTCATTAATAAAGTATATAACCAAAACTTTTGTAGAGTGAAATCACCTTTCGATAATAATATATAAAAATAAAAAAGCACATTACCTTTTATAAACCCTTAATTTGTGGTTACTTGCCTCTTGGTCTGTTTAGAAAATTAAGGGCTCGTTTGGTTTTACAAATTTTTTTAACTCTACTCCACTTAACTCAATTTATCTTCAATTCAACAATACAATTATTATTTTTTCATTTTTTTAATCATTCAATTCAATTTTTAATACTAAATTCTCTCAACTATTCATTACTTTTTCCACAATTCAACAACACAATTATTATTTCTCTCAACTATCCATTACTTTTTCAGACTTTTTCTCATAATTCAACAACATAATCATTACAAACCAAATAGAACTAATACTCAACTCTAAAACTAAACACAATCTAAATTTTTAATAAAAGATTCATGTACCCATCTATTGCAGAAATAGATTCATGTATTTGTTAATTTAAATTAAATGAATTTTGCAAGTTCTTGTATATTTGGTTCAACGAATTTTAAATGTTCATTTACATTATTCGTATTTAGGGATATAACTAGATATTCTTTTTTGAAAAGTTAAAAATTCTCTAAATAACTTAAAAGTTTTTCTCGAAATATGAAATGCATTTTTAACTTCAATGTACAATATGTCCTATAAATAGAGTATGGGAAACTTCATTTCTAGACTATTTTTTTTCTACTGTTATTTCTCTTTAAACCATATCTCGAGATGTTTCTCTCACGATCGATATACTCTTATGTATTTAAATTTAAGTTTAAATTATAACTATTTCTCTTATATTTTTTAATTCTCATCGTGTGTATAATATACATTTTCTATAACATAAGTTCTTTTTGTAATATTTTATAATTAACAATAATAATCTCAGATGAATCGAATTACTTATTATTATGATTGCAATTTAATTTTTCTTAATTATATTAGATCATTTTTTTCTTTCATAATCAAACAATATTATGTATATTATTTTTCATACCATTTTTTGTATGATTAGATTATTGCAATTAAAATTTTCATTCCTATACTATTTGACTTATTATCTATTTTAAACAAATGTCAAAATTATTTAAAAACACTATGTAATATGTGAGAGCTCTATTTTTTAATTCTCAATTAATGCTTTATTATTTTTTATTTTTTATATTTAAAAATTATAACATTTAAAATTATATTAAAAAATGTAAATAAACATTATAAATTTTAAAGTAAAACATTAAATAAATTCAGAAATGTATTAAAAGTTATCTAAAAAGTAATTAAAAATTAAATAAATTAAATAATGTCTAAAACCGCGCAGTGCACAGACATAATCCTAGTTTTTCTATAACAAAGCTGTTGGTAGTTTACACCTTGCACGGGCATTAACATGTAAATGTAACTAAAAGACTGATTGGATAACTTAACATTAGGTTTATTACTAAAATTATTTTTAAATTAAATAATATGCATGATTATATGATATATACTTTCACTAAAGCTTCATGAAATATTTCAAAACAATGATTGTTGCAATTTTTAGCAGTCATAAACGTGATTGATTTCCCATTTTTACTTATTCCCTACTTTAAGCATTAGTTTTGATTTTAACAGTTTTAGACAATGTTATCAGAATCGGACCGGACATCGAACCGGCCGAGCTATGGGTTATGGGTTCAACTGAGGGTTCAATGGGTCGGACCGCATGTTTAATTATAAAATAAATAAATATTTATTATTTTAAGAAAATAATATAAAATACATGAAAATAGAGAGTTGCTTTCTCTAGTAAAGGAAATGGCACCCAGAGAATAACACTTTAGGTCGGCAAGTATGAAACAAGGAATCCAGAATAAGGAAATATTGTCTGGGATTGGGATGCCTCAAACAAGAATTCGAAAATCATATACTTTATCCCGAGAGCTGATAAAGCCAATTTTTTCTTCGTATTTTTAGTGGATATGATTTGTAGTATCCATGGTCAAATTAGTGATGATATAAGTCAGATGAATCCGATATACAACTCTATCCACTTAATATTGGGTATGCGAAGCATGGAACAACCATATATATAAATATTATATGGTCGCCAGTCATCTACTTGCTATTCGACTGGAATGGTGCTCATACAAATGTGATTTTCTTTTCATTAATAAAGTATAAAACCAGAAACTTTTATTGAGTGAAAACAACTTTCTATTATAATATATAAAAATCAATAAGCACGTTGCCTTTTACAAACTCTTAACTTGTGGTTACTTGCCTCTTAATCTGTTAAGAAAAAATTAAATTTTAATAAAAAGATTCATGTACCCATCTATTGTAGAAATAGATTCATGTATCTATTAATTTAAATTAAATGAATTGTGCAAGTTCTTGTATGTTCGGTTCAACGAATTTTAGATATTCATTTACATTATTCGTATTTAGGGATATAATGGATATACTTTTTGAAATTTTAAAATTCTCTCAATAATTTCAAAGTTTTTTCTCGAAATATGAAATGCATTTTTAACTTCAATGTACAATATGTCCCATAAATAGAGTACGAGAAACTTCATCTTCTAGACTATTTTCTTTCTACTATTATTTCTCTTTACACAATACCTCAAGATGTTCTCTCACGATCGATATGCTCGTATGTATTTAAATTTAACTTTAAATTATAACTATTTCTCTTATATTTTTTAATTCACATCGTGTGTATAATATATACATTTTCTAAAACATAAGTTCTTTTTGTAATGTTTATAATTAACAATAATAATCTCATACAAATCAAATTACTTATTCTTGTAATTGCAATTTGATTTTTTAATTATATTAGATAATTTTTCTTTCATAATAAAACAATATTATGGATATTATTTTCCATACCATTTTTTTGTATGATCAGATTATAGCAATTGAAATTTTCATTCCTATAATATTTAACTTATTACCTATTTTAAACTAATGTCAAAATTACTATTTAATACGTGGGAGCACTATTTTTATAATTCTCATTTAATGCTTTATTATTTCTTATTTTTTATTTAAAAAATTATTACATTTAATATTATATTAAAAACAGTAAATAAACATTATAAATTTTAAAGTGAAACATTAAATCAATTCACAAATGTATTAAAATTTCTCTAAAAAGTAATTGATAATTAAATAAATTAAATAATTTCTCATACTCAGCAACGCGTAGGCATAATCCTTGTTTTTCTATAACAAAGCTGTTGGTAGTATACACCTTGGGCGGGCATTAACATGTAAATGTAACTAATTTCTCAAAACAACTTAAAATACAAAATTACCTAAAGACTGATTTCATAACTTAATATTAGGTTTATTACTAAAACTATTTTGAAATTAAATAATATGCATCCTTATATGATATATACTTTCAATAAAGCTTCATGAAATATTTCAAAACAATGATTGTTGTTAGTTTCTGCAGTCTTAAATGTGATTGATTTCCCATTTTTGCTTATTCTTTACTTTAAGCATTAGTTTTAATTTCAACAATTTTAGAGTATGGCCTTCCGAGTCCCGAACATTTTTTTTTTTCTGGAATCAATACTTTTAGTTTTTAGCAATTATATTTCTGCATTTGTATATCGGTAACAACACTTCCAAATCAAGCCCAAGTCTTGAGCTTTTATACTGTATTTATAACTCACAAGTCTATATTAAGTAACACGATTTCCACTCCAACTGGAATTTTGGGATACCCCAAATAACCAGCTAATGGAAAGTGTTTTCCTTGCGTGGATCCTATTTCAATTGGAACTTGACGAGTCGATCTGCCTACACATCGTGCTTTCACATGTATAAAAAATATTGGATAATCCTAATGTAATTAGAAATGTAAAATAGGTACATAAAAAGGAGGAAAATGATAGAGCTTATTCAGTGAGGAGGATTGGTTATCCGATGATGTTTGTAGACGTATAGCTCCATAAATTCTATGGAAGTTTCTTACATATATAAAATGAATCAAGACTTGCATGGTAAGTGAATTATATACCTAAATACAGTCTTAATGATCGATAGGTCTTAACGCTATATAAGAGGATCATTAACCAATTCTCTCTTCATCCACATCTTTCACAAATATGAGTTTTATATAATTTATGAATATATATTATACGCTGATGTAAAATTACATTATATAACTATTGTTTTGGCTGAATCTGGAAGATTCTCATCTATGAGCACATTCGAGAGAACATGTTAATTTATCTGATGCATGTGATATATTATGTAGATTTTATAAAAAATGGAACATTGGTTGCAGGATTGACATAAAACTTAGAAACCCGAAAGAGAAGGGCCCGAAAGCAGCAGAGGTGGTCGCTGAAGAGGAGGTACGTAGCAGCCCGTTCATATTCAGCAAGCTGCTTGGGGAGCTCATCCGTCAGCTTCTTCATCACGGCCATGCTCGCGATCAGCTCCTTGGGGACTTTGCTCATTGATCGGAGTGTTCCACGGGTTTGCTCTCTCTCTCCATCCCCTTTTAAGGAGCTTTTCTAATTCCGCACGCCTTTGTTTATCTTCCCTCGGCCTCTCAATGTACTTCCCTCTGGGCCTCTCGGAGTCGAGACTCTGATCTGAGAAAAGCTGCCTCGTACTGCTGAAATTGCGATTCTTGCCTCAAGCCGTGAAATCTGAGACAATTCCCTCCAAAGGTTAGGCACATTCTGGGAGCACGAGCACCAACTTGCACTCGATGAAGCAATACATGGTACAGACGTCACATTCTTTCCTTGACCGCGCAACTTGCCTTGGTGGACCTCAGTGAAACCTTCCTAGGTGAGAAGGGACGTTATTTTTATCAAATTTTTTTGTAGCAATGATTTCAGAAGAGAATTTAGCCTTTTAGAGCAACATAAAAAGCCCTACATTCTCTTTTATGTAATTGAAACAAAATTTACAAATATCCTTTCCATTAGTAAAAACTCTTTTGCGACCTTAGCCCCTAGGAAGGTTTATTGAGGTCGAACAAGCCTAGGGGTCCACCAAGGCAGGTTGTCTATTCAAGGAAGGAATGCGACACCTCTGCCATGTATTGCTCCATCGAGAGCATGATCGTATCCGGGCTCCTGAGAATTAGATCCTACGTTCTGTGCTAACTAGTGATGGGGTTTTTCATATATTTCAAAGCCAGCTGAGGCAGGAATCGTATTTCCGGGAGCATGAGGCTGGTGCGTACATCGAGGTATTAAAGAGGCTGAAGGGAGAAACACGAAGAGGTAGGGAGATATGGAAGCACCTGGTAATGGACAGGGAGACGGAGCAGACATGGTGGGGCACTGCTATGAATGAGCAGATTCCCCAAGAAGCTGGTCGTGAATATAGCTGCGATGGGATGCTGATCAATGAGCTCGACCAGCACGTTGTCGGAACAGGCTGCTGCCTCTTCTTCTATGATAATCTCTGCTGCTGCTGGGACTTCCCGTGCAGGTTTCTATGACAATCCTGCAACCAACGTTCATCTCGGTCGGGAAGGCGATGGTTCCACTTCGGAACATTTGGATCCATCCTCGCTGCAGAATTAGGATACCATGTGTTGGACCTACGTTGATTTACGGATCTTTATTTTTCCTCACGACCATGTGTTGGATGCCATGTACTTGGGAGTTTCACGACCCCAGATGCTTCATTCAGATATATATTTCTCACACTCATCTAAGGCCAAGCCCTAACCATTATTTGGGCCAAAATTAGACCCAACTACTAGTAAAACTCGAGGTTGAATATTCAGCTTTCTTACGATTTGATTATGCTACATACCAGTATGACTTGTTTTAATTTTGGTCGTAATTTTCTCCCGCTCGCAACTCAAATGAATGAGCAGAGATCCAACTGAAATTAACATTTTGCTAAATAAAGCAGACCCGAAATGGTAAATAATGTACGACAGACTTGCATATATATGATGATTCGACCGACTTCATAAACAAGAGCATCGTTCCATGAGTGAGCCGCTTGTGGTTTAAACTGATAACCAAGAAGTTCAATATGTGATACTCATGATGGGACTACCCGTGAAATAATTTGAATTATTTATTATTATGAAGTATATTTCATTATACAAAACAAATTTAAAGTACAGATATAGGTCATTATGGGATGAAGGAATAGAAATAATTTGTAAATTGTATTGCCACGCAAAATTCCACATATTTTATATGCGTATATACTGCATTTCCTTCACTTTCTATCTCTTTGTGCCAAACAAGGCCATAGTGGATATGATTTGCAGTATCCATCGTGTCTCCTGAGCACATCAAATTAGTGCAGAGATAAGTCAGACGAAATCGATATACAACTCCATTCACTTAATATTAGGTACTCAGCTTGGATTTGTTTTCCCATTGTAATAAGAGTAAACTAATAATTTGTCATCGAGAGATTGATTTACATCAAATCAAATTTTTAAAAAAAATTATATCAAATTGAACATTGACGAATTAAGTGTATATCAAATGACTCATTCAGTTTGCCTGTAGTCCAATAGTGAATGGAAATTCTTTTTTTTCATCAATTTTAACATTAGTTTATTAAATGTAATCATATTGTCCATTCTGTCAGTAGTTTTCGTCAATTTTTTTAACTGCAGACAGACGGAATGGGCAATATGATGTACATTTAATAGGTGAAAGTGAATTAACGTAAAAACTTTTTTGAGATCAGATTTGATATAATATCGATCTCTTGAGGGACAAATTGTTAATTAATTATTAACTATTTTTTT